>NW_024088219.1:0-70471 GCF_009730915.1 Dioscorea cayenensis subsp. rotundata
GTAATATTTATAGTTTCTGTGTGATTGTTTTTATTTCCTATGTAATATATAGAGATCAATTTTGACGCTAGTGTTTGTGTTTATGTTGCAGTTCTGTCATATGGAGGGATGAGTATGGGTTCACAACCTGTCACAATCTCTTCGTCCTGCTTAAAGGGAAGGAACAGGTGCCCGACAATGTGGTCACCGTCCTGGTCCTAATGTTGCGTGAGGAGTTGCTGACAAATCCCTACGAACATAAAAGGCATGCAGTTGTCACTTTGCCGTTGAAGCTTGCCCATGCGGAAGTCGGGATACACCACCGATCAGGCACTGTACATGATAGAGGATGTCATCTTCGTCCATAAGAATGTGGAGTTGATTCTTATGCTCATTGTCTTTCATGGGCATTACCATCTGGTTGTCTTGGACATTGCAGGGCAGATATATATGTATTACTCTTCCCTTCAATTACCGACATACGATGCTGACACTATCGAAATGGTAAGTTCAATCCATACAGACAATTCCTCATGGACAATAATTCGGTTGTTTAATATACAATATTTGTAAATTAAGGCTAAGAACATCTTTTTTTCTCGTGTTGCAGCAGGATCTATTCGAGTTTATCATTGAGGTTAATACAGACGAAAACCCGTTTAAGCACTTACTGATGATGCATGCTCATTCCTGCCTGCAATAAGCACCTAGTAGTTTAGACTGCCCTGTCTTCCTTATGCAGTTTCATGGGGCAAATCCTGGACAACGAAACACTTGACGTTGCGCTAGTAGAAGTCTTATTCTTACGGCTTCAATACATCGCGCGAGATACTGGCGAACAGCATTCGGAAGAAGGTCATCACAACGAGAGATGCAATGAAGGACGTCACTCTCGAACCGAAACCCCAGGATGTTTGCCATTGTGAATGACAAAAGGGGTGATGACATCCAAGAGACCGAAAAATAGATTGATGCTGTGGAAGTGCATAAAAAGCCGCATGAAAAGAGAAGAAATTACGTTTGAATCACTCCCCGTCTTTTTCAACTGTCAAAATGCTTCCTGGATTCGTCTCCGCCACCTTATCGGTGTACCACAACAACAAATCGTAGCTGCACACCTCACTCCCATGAATAGCGGACTGAGCGACCTCCCTACCCATCCATGCACTCTTGTATGGTAATCGCACGCCATGTTCTCGATCGATATCTTTCTGTATATCGATGGTTCGATACAATAGTTGCTCTTTTAGTCTCTACATAATACGGTCGCCGACCCATTTTTACTGGCGTTCGGGTGGACTATCGTACCTATGCCCCCACTGCAAGTGTGCGCCGCTTGCATTGTCTTTACTCAAAACGTCTCATCGTTCCTCTCTTTAGATGCGTGGACACACCACTGGCAATCCAGAGAAACACACCTCATAGTCGAGCGAAGTCTGTCATTTTTTATGAATGTGAAATCAAAATTGTGCCGTATGGCGTGGCTTTGCAAGGCATCTTTGAACTCATCCACACTCTTGAACCATTGTCCTACTTGCAATGTCGGTCTATCAGATATTTGTGAACATGAAGCAATACTGAGCGCACTTGTACGAGGATGTTGGGACAGAAACGTCTCCATGTCTGCATTCAGGCTTTTCGAAATTGTCTACTTGCGGATGCCAACGCATAAGATAGGAAACAAGTCAAAAACAATACACAGGAAACTCAAATTAATACACAGGAAATCAATATAATACACATGAAGGTTATTGTAGTACACACAAACATATACAACTGCACGGAAAAGTAGAGATAATACATAGGGCGACACACGACATAATAAGTGTGGTGTAGTCGCTGAATTACAATGTTGGTAAGGAGTTGTGAATGGTGGCTGCCGGTACCCCACTAACTTCTTCAATGATGATGTCTACCATACTCTTCTTGTAAATGTGGTGTATGTGGCACATGCGTTGAGAATCCACATCTGACTTAATTGAGTAAATCGTGTCGTATGAGTCAGGTGTCGCAAACTTCACAATGACTCAAGAAGCATTCAATGATTACCGCTCACATATCTCGCCCACAACAACCTCCCATGCGGTGAGGACTGTAAATTGGAGTAGCCGTCCTTCGCCTTTGAAACGAGCCACCTCACAAAATGTCTCCATGGTGCTTAACACCTGCGTAAACATTGGACAAACCCATAGGTTAAAAATAATGGTCCGAAGAAGGAAGTAAGCGAAATTGAAACAAGATGTTGCTTACTTGAACAACAGAAAGAACAACGACTATGAGAAGAAAAAACAAGACACAAAGAATGAAGATGAAGACGAAGTACACTAAAAGAGGATGGAGATCTCTGCCATTACCTACCCAAAAAAGCTGATGTGATTGGGTGGAAGAGAGGGCAATTCTACCGTTTGAGAGAAAAGTCACTAACGTGTATAACGCCAGGGACGTAAAAAGAATATGTGTAAAAAAGAGGGACTCCATGGGAAGTGCAAATGTTAGAGGGACTGCAGCGAAAAAATGAAGCTTCATATGGACTTTTAAATAATTTCCCCTATTCAAATGATCTAATTAATTATTATTTAAATTAAATTACTATTTTATTTGTTAGTTGTTATTATTTCAATTTAATTATTATTTATTATTAAAATTCTCTATTTAATTATTATTGAATTAAATTATCATTTTAATTATTAAATAAAAAAAGATAAATTTGACATTTTACACTAAGGAGTAGGAATGAACAAGTGTTGGAATCACAAAAAAACAAAAGATTTTTATTCCAGGTGTTGCAACCAAACACCCCATAGTTATATTGTTTGAACTGTAGCCAATCACCGAATGAGGACCAAGGCTAATCAACAATGAGGACCAGATCCAGATGACAGCCGTTGGATTTAAAAAAAATGGACGGCTAAGAGTGTTACTTTCGCATGATACTTTGGAAGCGGTAACTGTTGTTATATGCTTATTCTAAAAGATTTGGATAATTGATTTATTTTAATTATTTTTTAAAATTTATTTTTGTTTACAAAGTTTAAAAATATATTTTAAGTTTATTCTATTGATTTTTATGTTTATGATGAAAATGAGGAGAAAATAATCGATGATGCATATTTTAATCAAATATATACACACAATTAAAGAACATATGTTTTTGAAAAAAAAAATCAGCATATCAATAAAATATAACCGTTATAAAAACCCACTATAGAAAATAATAAAGTTGTATTTAGTTTTGGATTTTGGAGGAAATAAATTAAATGGGACAGTGATATGAATTAATTAGAATTTATGGAGGTAAATTGCACTAAAAGAAAATTGTTATTGGCATATATGAATATATACGCATCAAGAAAGTTGGCAAATTATGTGTGTGTGTGTGTGTGTGTGTGTGTGTGTGTGTGAATGTATACACATGTGACTGACTTTTAGAGACAATGATGGAATAAAATGAATGAGAATTAAATGATATTTCTAATTATTATAATTTCTTAATTTATTGCAATATATATATATAAGTCTTTTAACATGTTAATATTATTTTCTATTAAAATTTTTAAAGTGTAAAAATTTACTATGGGGAATTTAGGTGGAAAAATTAAGGGGTGGATTAAACTGCTTGATCCTTTTCAATCCTAAAAACTTTGCTGGGCATTTCTTACCGAGCTTAATTATCTCTTGAAGGAATAAAAAGATTTGATTTAGATTAAGGCCTTGTTTGGATTGGCTTTTAATATAAGTGTTTTTTTTAAAAGTTTTGTAGAAGTACTTTATAAAAAGTGCTTTTCAGAGTAAGTTAAGTGTTTTTTTGTATTTTATGTTTGGATAGGTTAATGCATAAGTGCTTTTATATGTGTGAAGTTGTTTGGATATGGAATTATAAAAGCACTTTTGGAGATAGCAAATTACTAAAATGGGCATTCTTTGAGTTTTTCTTAAATTACTATTATATATTGATTTTATTTTTAAATTATAAACAAGTCACTAATAGAATTCAAACAAGGGTATATATAAGTAGGGAGAAGAATGAAGCACTTTATGAAACATAAATTAAAAATAAAAATAAAAGAAAAAAAACTAGCATATCACTCAAGCTCTAACCATTCCACATATTCACATATATTCGATTAATTTGGCAAAATACAAACAGTAAAAAAAACAAAAAAACAAACAGTAGCATCACATAACATACATTGCAAAACTTTCAGTAATTTTTATAATGTGAAAGATAAACCGACCAAATCTCTTCTTACATTTCTCACAACAAAAAATTTTCAGTTGTATTAAAAAAAATGAATGAGTGAACATACAAAAGTTCAGCAGGAAATCTGTGACTTTGAATGGAATTCATGGTTCACTTGTAAACAATGTCAGTGATTTTTGGAATTCTTCAGGTAGTGCCTTAAATAAGCTGGGACAGTGTAGATTGAAAGTTGATTCATCTTCACTATGAATCATCTATGAGTATTCTTTCACATACATTGGCAAATATTTTCACTTCAGATCCCCAAACTTGACTATCTAGTCTGGACAAGAACGGCTACATGTGTTCCATCTATTGCGCCTATGCAATCTTTGAAATAAGGCCAATATCGAACATCACTACAGATGTAATCATCCACATTTTTGAAAATTTCCATCTACAGATCTGATAATATCATTGCCAAGTGTGCTGGTAGCTTTTAGTACTCGATGGAACTTCCTATGCACTATTTCTCCAGAATGTTGAAATCTTTCTTCCACATTCCTATAAGTAGTTCCATGTCTGAGTATATATAGAAACATTATGACTGATTCTTCTACAATGACATTTTGGGTATGTTGTAAACCATACATTTGAGTAAGTTCATCCACTAATCTTCTAAATACAGCTTTATTCATTCGGACATGCTCAAAGAAACAAGTATCTGATCCATTCAATATTTCATAAACCCACCTATGACCAGTTAAAGAAGATGTCCTCTTCTCTCCTTTCAACATTGACTTCATTTATATAGGTATTGTACAGCCGCAAAATATGCATACATCCTTCCAATGTACTAATCTGTATACATACCCAAATTGCTAGCTTCTTCTTCTAAAACGGACATTGATTTTTTTTTAATTCTATATCTAAATCGGGCATGAAATTCATTTTGTTTTACACCCCTACGTAAAACATAACAAATGTTTAATCCCTCCATTACCACATGAAAAAAATTCGCAACATACAAGTGCAGGAAAAACAAAATCAAATACCATATAAATCTAGCATTAAACAAAATCAAGATAATAGTTGAGTACAATATTCAAACATAACAAACAAGTTGATGGTATAAGATAAAAAAACATAACAAACAAATCCAAACATCCCCTAGAAAAATAAGCATCCATCCAAGTCAAAGCCGGGTGAGGTCGTCCATGTTGAAAGTGTGGCATCAACCCGTAGCAATAGTTGGGTCATTTTCCACTAGTGCCACTAAAAGTCTCCCGATGATATTTTTTGGCAAACAACCTCACCATGAGAAAGTAATGTGGACTTCCTCATTCCATCCCCAGTACTATGTCCAATAAGTCCACACATTTGGTGATACTACAATGATCATCGTTCTCAACTCCTGCATTACTTGAATGTGACATATTATTTATCCCGGAGAGACGATGATCAAATGATTTTTGCAATTTTTCATTTGCACTTTTTTCTTTTCTCTTTGTGATGTTTTTTTTTGTCTCTTTCTAGCTTGTGTTGTACTTGTTTCTCCCGTGAAGTATCATTGTGTTGTTGAGGACTGTCACTGGCATCATCAAAGTTATTTACCTCCACGTCAACACCATTCATTCGAGAACTTCCTCGTTCATTAGAAACTTCATTTTTTGATCATGGTTCTGCATATGGTACCAATGTCATATTGCTCGTCTCCACTATATCCTTAAAGCATATCTCCATCATATCTAAGAACTTTGGACCCTTATTTCTCCATTTTAGATATTTTGGGTTTTCCTATTTCAATTAAATAAAAAAAAGACAATGTCTTATTAATTTTGTGAAATAAAAATTATAAAACAAATGACTGCATCATTATATAAAAAGATTTCAAATGCCTTCTAGGTGGTAGTTTTAAGGCCATATTTGAAAATTATCCTTCAAACCTTTATTTGTAGCAAACAAAATAAGAACATATGCAAGGTTTTTTCTTTCCACATATCAAATAAAAATAAACTATAATAAAAATAACAAAAGACAAGTGATACTGTAATAAAAAACTTTTCAAAATAAAGGATTCATAATATCATTCATGAACTATCTTAATTTTAAAGCATAGGCATAAAAGAAGTTGCATGAAACAAAATTCATACCTAGAAAGAGTTAGGTGTAGTTTTAACTTCCACACTTGTTGATACTCATTGAAAACAATGCATACACTTTACTCAGAGAATTTCCATACCACAAAATTTCATGTCATAATGACATCATGCTCTCCAAGGACAAAAAAAAATCATCTTTATTTATGACCACTCACAGACCTATAACATACATCTAATGAGTAAAAAATTCGCCCAAACCCGATGAAGCTTTATCTAACTAATGAAAAATTGACTACTATAACACTAGCTAAACTCAATAAATAGATGTCTTTAAACCTGAGGTCTTGAGCATACCTTCACCAAAGATTTGTGAACTAAATAATTTTCCTCAATTCATTAATTATTATGCAGGTTGGAAGAAGACACAAAAAGACAAGTGGCAGACACAAGAAGCATATATAGACGTGAAGTTTTGTGACATATACATTGCAGAAGGTTAGAGTTTATAACATAAAGAGTTCACAAGGTACAATAAAGTACTACATAATACGATCAACTCCTCAAAACCAAAAACTCATACAACTAATCAACAACATTTACGCGGAATAATTTTCACAAAGATTGGTAAGAGACAAGTTTTTATTTTAATCAAACAATATAAAATTCCATTTCCAAAGCAACAGAACATCCAAGAGATTGTTTTCCCGGCAAGCAAATAAAAATCATGATCAGTTGCATCAGTGTTTGCATGAAAATAAATCCTAAAGACATGTAATTGTGCATTTTGAAATGCAGAATTTTGATGTGCCGTACACATTCAAGTAATCCATTATCATAAACATATGATTATGTAGCCAGTATCTATTGAATAATCTTGAGAGTAGAAAAGAGTTAATATTCCACTATAGGTCACTAATAGATAAGTAAACCAGTGGTGATGGCAAAACATGAACTTAAATTGTCAGTTTATCGAGGGAACACAGCAAGTAACTGCAAAACAAAATGGTCAACTTGAACCAAAATGTTGCCATTAACATCTTCATCAAATTAAACAAACATTGATGTTCAAATCCCACAAATCAAAAGGATAATAAAGTTTGACCAGTGCATTCTATGAAGCCAATGCTACTAAATTTGATGGTTGAAACAAAATCCCTCGAGATCTTTCAAGTGGTTCATCCATGCTATTCATCAGATTACTCATTTTAAGTATCCAAACATCTTTTTGTCCCTCCACAATAACTGCATTGCTCCTCAAGATTAAAACTTGACAAGAAATACATTCCTCAGATTTAGTCCAAAGCTTCTAAAACAAGCAAATAATCCAACCAAAACAAAGCAATGCATTAAAGCAAAATCAGAAAAGGGAAAGCCAAGAAAAAACCACCTGAATTTATTCGGTGGTGATGTTTGCTTGGGAAATCGCGGGCATGGGATGCATCGCCGCCTGCTAGTGCTGTTGTTAGCAGGCTCCCTTGGGTTCTTCACTTGCCCCGCCGGCCGGATTGAAGGAAATCAAGGGGGGAGAATGTTGAGATGGAAAGTGGTCCGAGATTCGTGGGGGGTTTTGGGGCTCAAATTGATCAGATGAGATTTA
Organism: Dioscorea cayenensis subsp. rotundata; assembly: GCF_009730915.1. Lineage (NCBI taxonomy): Eukaryota > Viridiplantae > Streptophyta > Magnoliopsida > Dioscoreales > Dioscoreaceae > Dioscorea > Dioscorea cayenensis. The sequence goes on from NW_024088219.1 coordinate 7,859, forward strand.
TTTATATGTAGAGAGAGAGAGAGAAATAATGAGGGAATTATTCATTTGTCAAGGTTAATTTCGTAACTTTTACACCCCTAAAAATAGATTCTCATAAATTCTATTTTGAGAAGTACCCGGTGGCCAGCTTTTGAAAAAAAGTTGAAATTCAGCTTTTTTCACAGCTTTTGCTTCTGCTCAAAAGCCCAAACAAACATGTTTTTTAAAACCCAGAAGTGCTTAACTTATAAAAAAATATTTTTGGGTTTAAAATAAACCCATCCAAACGACCCCTAAGTTATTCTCACCTTATAGTTTAATGAATTAATATATATATATATATATTACTTTTGTGCTCCTCTCAACACATTTTTTTATTACCCACAATAAAACTTAGAATTGGGAGCTCGCTATCATTCGTCGAGTCCTTGGATCCGAATTCATCTGTTATCTATAGCTTGTGAATTTTTTAGATCTTTGCACTATCATTCCATAATCTTTTGATTTTTTTTGGGTGATTTTCCTAGTTCCTTTTTATCATATTATAAAGTTTATGTTATTGATAATGAAAATCATAGTTATAATTATTTTTTTATATCTCAATTTATATCATTTAGCTGGCTCCGACCTGTGTGTCAAGCATGTGACAACTGTCAAGGTATCCTCAAGTAGGCGACACACACATGTCCACCTAACTTGAAGATATCGCAAAACTTAATGATACTCTACTTGCAGTAATTTTAAAAATCACTTAAATTTTATTTAAGTAAGAACTTACAAACATATTCAATTATATAAGACCATAAAAATGTACGTAGTGAAAGCTAAACAAAATCTGGGTCACATGCTTGTGGATCCTCCTTAATAATGCTCAAACATAGATTAACATTTGGACAAAAACAATAGAGTGGGTCTGCACCAACTAAGTTGTCCAGTATGACGATTCTTATGATTTCCTAGAAAATACAAGGAAAAGGGGCTAAGTCACATAGTTACTGAATAGATAGCCAAGAAGAACATTACAAAGTCAAAAAGACATTCATGTAGTGAGGAAATCTTAATATGTGTCAAGATCATATGCTTCCTAACAGCTATACCTTTCATGAAGCCATTCACAACATCAAGTACTAAGCATAATAAATTAAGAAGACTCAAGTATAAAACTCAATAAACACTTTTTACGTACACAATGTAATGATCAATACTCACTGATTAAATTTGTTTAATAAATAAGTTCAATTCAAAGGTTGCATTTTTGAAAATCTAGTTATTAGGCTTGCTAAGAAAATCAGCCCAACCTAGCTATGTCCATGACATAGATTTATGTCCACCAAGACATTATTTTGTATTACAAAATAAAAGCACAGTTAAGTCCGCCTTGATGTTGTGGAGAGATTGGTGTCTCAGAAACTCGGGGATGAGCCCCTTGCCCTTGTTAGGGTCTCTTCGTGCCATAGCAACAAGGATAACATAACCCCCAGTCAACCATGTCGTCTCTCTCTAGGCCGGTCCGTGGATAGACTCCCTACTACAGTGAGTCGAGCTCTCAGCTAGCCACCATCACCACCAGAAACATTTTACCAAGTATTACATGTCTTATACAACATTGATTGCATGTATAAAAGAATAACTTCATATTCTAAAGAATATGTATTAGTAGATAAAAGACATGCTATCAGTCTTAAATAATATCTAATTATAAAACATATTTGTAGGCCAAGACATTTGTAAATTGATTTCTTACAAAATGAAGAATATTCCATAAACAAATCGAGGTACTGGAAAAGTCCGACAAGTCATTCCTCATTTAATGGCATTCCTATGTACACTAAAAACATTCTAAAAGATTTAATAAAATGGGCAATAAATCATTACAAAACAAGTAGTAAAAAATAATAGGTAACAAGTTTTAAGACATTCAAGATTAGGTTTAGAACATTTTGAAATAAGAAAATGTTAAGTAATAAAAATATTTCCAAACCAATGGTAAAAACATAAAATAAACAAGTTATAAGATAAGCTATAAAACATTATAGACCAGCTATAATAACATTGTGGAACAATTGAAAACATTATATGATAAAAAATAAAACCAATGCAATTAGTTCCCCTTATAGAATCTAGGCATGGAGGCTAATGCACACACCACACTAACATTCTCACAGTCTTACATTCTTAAGCCCAAATTCAATTAGGAACTTAAGTCTAACTCAACTTTGCCAATTAACTCATTTATGAATACTCTTTTCTTAACACCCACATCATTCCCCTGTGGTTACTCCATTGTATAAACTAGCATTAGATAACTTTATCACCCTTAGAATCACTAGTCTTAATAGCATCATCATCATCATCATCATCATCATCATCATCATCATCAATCTTTTACACCACCTAAAATATTAGACCATTTCATAACATGATGATTATCTCAATAACACACTCCTATAGCATCAACTCCTTTATCTTATAAAATACAATGAGGAGTACAATAATTTCAAATTATACAAATAAGCAACAATTGAACAATTTCACTTTAGCTATTCTAATATGAAATTTAATGCAATATCACTGAATTCACCTTGACCACAGGAAAACATGCAAATACCTATTCCCTACAATTCCCACTACAACATTAGTACAAAATTCTTTCAGTGTCATATGTATATATATAGCTATAGTATTCAAGAATTCTACCCCAACTCCTCTTCTTACAAGCATTACCTCCATGATATTTTCAACATCCACTTCACTATTTCATGCCTCACAACATACATGGATAAAGGCACATGACCCATCTTCTTTTCATCCTTGAAGATCAAGGCATGAATATCATCCACACTTTCTCATACCCAGAAAATCCCTCAACCATGCATCTCTTTACCTTAGCTTGAAATTGGCACTTAAAAATCTCTTTTGCAACATAAGCCTCCAAGCATCTCAACACAAGCAAACACCCATACATGATTGCTATTCCTATAGCTTGGATCTCTTGCGTTAAGTCTTGCAATAGTAGTGTGAGTTATTCTCTTCTCATTAATGGGTGTCCCTCTAGGAAAATTCCTACTTTTAGAGGCCTTAGACGGGGGATTCATTATCACCTTATTTGTTTTTTTCTCCTTTCTCAAAATTGAGTGCTATGTTTAACTATGCTCTTTCTCTGCAAATGATCATTGGCTACGATCATCACATTCCCTCCAATTTCGACCATTTAATGTATGTTAATGATCTTATTATCACTAGGGCCATTAGGAAGACTGCTCGCAATTGTAGAATGTGTTTGCACTTCTATGAGAATCTTACTTGCCAAAAGCCTAACAATGTTAAATCTACTTTCTATCTCCCCGTCTAGTTCAATAAGAAAGTGACTAAGAGCATTAGAAACATCTTCAATTTCATAAATGAAGCTTTCCCTTTTACATATTTAGCCATTGTTGCCTTTCCTGGAGTTTCTAAAGTTTCCCACTTCCAATCCATGTCTCATTTGAAAATAATAGCATAGTCCTTTGGAACTCTAAATTTCTCTCTAAAGCTGTCTGAGTGATTTTAATCAATAGTGTCTTAATTTTAAAACCCTTGTGTTATCTTTCTGTTTATCCTCTTCCTGACACTACTCTTGACTCTGTTTCCAAGTTCACTAGGAAATTTCTTTGGGCAAAATATGACAACTATAATGGTGTCCAGTGGCGGTGCCAGGACTCATTAGAGGGTGTGGCAAAAGTTGACAGAAAAAAATTTCCAGCCGTTGAATAAACATTTTGACCAGTCAACAAAAAATCTGGCATAAAATTTCCAGCCGTCGAGTGAGAAATTTTTGATTTAATTTTTTCTAATTTTTTCAAAAAAATCTAAATTTTTTTAAGTTTTTTTAAAAAAAGACAATCAAAAAGATTTAAACAATAAAATGAATACAATTAAAATAAAAAAATATATGAACCAATTTTGAACCCTAATGGATATATGAAAGAAGTCTGGTGTAAGTTGAATGTGTTTTTTCGTTGAAATTATGGAACTTTCTCGGATGTTTGCGTGGATTTGTAATCATGTACGCAGATGAAAAATCTAGAACCTTTGTAATTTATAATTATGAAATTTTTCAGGGTTGTCTTGGTAAAATACTCCCAAAATCGGCTATCTTGAGGCCACGTGTTAAAATGAGTTCGCGACGACCCGTTCAAAGAAAGCATGTGGTCCACGCTGAGTCGGTTTCGGGAATTCTTCGCTTCCACACCTCCACGCTTCTTCATATTCTAAACCGACTTAAATAACTATTAAAAAACCTAATAATTAATCTGACCGTTCAATCCCACTCCAACCGTTTAATCTCCACCATTCGTTTGTTGCACAACTCAATCCTCAGAAGTCATAAGCTAACAATTTTTTTTTTCCGGCGAAGGGTGTGGCGGATGTCCCTCCTCGCCACACACCGGCGCCGCCACTGATGGTGTCCATCTAATGGGTTGGCACACAATTGTGCTTGAAAAAATATGAAGAGGATTTTGGCATCAAAGATTTGAAAACAACCAAAACGGCTCTTATGTCCAAACATGTTTTTCTCTTATTTGAATGATAAAAATCCCATTTGGGTCAATAACCTTAATGCTAAATATAGCAATTACAAACCTTGGCATTGCAATATTCCTCTCAAATGCTCCCTTTTCTTTAGGGCTCTATGTAGAACCTTTAACATGATTAAGCCTTATACTTGGATTAAAGATATCAACCCTCATGACATTTCTTTTCTAAGTAACCCTTGGTTTTTTTTTTTATATTCACATTAGTCATAAGCCTACTTTCTTAAACATAGACTCTCCTTCTGATGCTTGCCATGTTTCTGATTTTATCAATGGCCTTGCCTAGAAATTTTTTTCATATTATATTATAGACTCATATGAGAATATTTTTGGCCATAAAATAATAATGTTTCTGGTCATATTAGAATAGTTAATTTTTTTGCATGTTATTATATGAGAATGTTTAATATTCTACTTTTTTTTTTGCAATTTTTGAAAATTAATTTTTTTTAGATGGCTAACAAAAAAAAAAACTATTGGATAATCCTTTCTTAAAGTTCCAACGGTTGCACCAGTTAGTAGCAGCTCAAGTTATTATTCTAGCGATTTGTTGGATTGTGAGGCGTAAGAAAGAACATAAACATGCTAACAATCAAATTGCCAATGAATTATGCCTTCAAGGAGATGAAGTAAGAAATGAACTAATGTCACATTTGTTGTCAAGTGATCTATGTCATAACATGATAAGAATGAGTCCTAGAGCTTTCCTAGGACCATGTGAAATATTAGTTAGAGACGGAGGTCTTAGACCAACTTTACAAGTTTCTATCGAGGAATAAGTCGCAAAAAATCTATATTTATTAGGTCATAATGTCTCTCACCGTGAACTATCTTTCTTCTTTCGTCATTCTCGTGAGACAATCTCCCATCATTTTCATAATGTAGTCCAAGCTATAGTAGAGTTAGAGGAATAATACCTAGTACAACTGAATGGCTCACAAATCTCTTCACAAATATTCAGCAGCAGAAGATTTTATCCATATTTTAAGGTAATCGAATACCCAATGAATTTTGATTTTATTACAATTATGTTTATGGTGTGAATAAAATATTAAATTTATTGTAGGATTGTGTTGGTGCGATTGATGGAACACATATTCGTGTAAAAGTTTCCAATGACGATGCTTTTAGGTATTGTGGAAGAAAAGAATACCCAACACAAAATGTGTTGGTTGTATGTACATTCAATTTAAAATTCACTTACGTGTTACCTTGGTGGGAAGGCACAACATCTGATTCAAGAATAATGAAAAATGCATTAAGTAGAGTTTGTCCACTAAAAATCCCTCAAGGTAAGTGTTGATAAGATACAATATTTTATTAAATACCATATATACACAAACAATTTTATAGTATAGTTCATTTGTTATTTAGAAAAATATTATCTTGTTGATGCTGGATTCATGTTAAGAAGTGGGCTTATTATACCATATAGAGGAGAGAGATATCACTTAAAGAAATATTTAAGGAACTCACCACAAAATCAACATGAATTATTTAATCTTCACCATGCATCTCAATGAAATTCTATCGAGGGAGCATTTAGTGTCCTCAAGAAATGTTTTCCTAAAGTTGGGAGCTCAAAAGAGCCACATTATGGTTTAAAAAACATAGAAAGAAATTATTTTTGTATGTTGTATTTTGCACAATTATTTAATGGGTGTAGATCTTAATGATATATTAATTGCTCTAGTTGATAATGAACTTAGTGATGAAGTTCAAGATGAACATGATGACACCGGGAAAAACAATGAAGAAACATTTGCAGGAGAAATTATTAGGGATGCTATAATAGCTAAAATGTGGATTAATTACGTTGAGTGAGTTGTTTGTGTGTTGTTAAATGGATGATGTTGTTATCACATTGTAGTTTACTTTTTGTAAAGTTATGTTGAGTAAGTTGTTGATGTAATGGATGATGTTGTTAAGTGGATGATGTTGTTTTTGCATTTTTTTTAAATGGATGATGTCGTTAAATGGATGATGTTTTTGCATTGTTGTTAAATGGGTGATGTTGTTTTTGCATTGTTGTTAAATGGATGATGTTTTTTTCTTGCATTGTTGTTAAATGGATGTTGTTAAATGGGTGATGTTGTTTTTCCATTATTGTTAAATGGCTTTATTTTATTTTATTGTGTACCATATTGCAAACTTTTTTGATTACATATATCCATCAATTTTAAATAAGTCATTGTTCTTAATAATTTTGTTTTCTTATTGATGTAGTTTAAAATAAGTGAAAAAGGAAATCAAGTTCAAATGTTCATGATGGAAGTAACACATGTATATGGACATTTACTATGGATGATGCTTTGATTGATGCATACTTGCATCAACAAACCATGGAAAATATAGTTGGTGGAACATTCACCACACATGTATTGGAGAACATAGTAAATGAAGTGAGAAGCAAATTTTTGGATAAGCCAATAGACAAAGAAATGGCCCAAAACCACATGAAAATATAAAGTGAGCAGTTATAAGGTGCTACAACATTTTCAAAAGTGGAATGAGTGGGTTTGCATGGAATCCAACTACAAAATTGTGGCATGCTGAGCCCGAAGTATGACAACAATTAATTGAGGTAAGTTTTTATTTTATTTTTTTAATAATGAAGTAATGCTATGTACATTTTGATGACAACATTATTTTACATTTAGGCCAAACCAGAAGCTGTTGAATGGATGAACAAAAGGGTCAAAAATTATGAGAAAGTTGTTCAACTTTATGGACAAGACCAGACAACTGGGGTACAAGCCGAAACTGCGTCAGAAATGAGTCGATGGAGGCGAAATGAAAGGAATTCTTCTGTAGACACAATAGATGAAATTGATTTGTTAGTTTTCATAGAACACTTTGAACTTAGATAATTTGGGTGAAAATCCAAATACAGGTGTGCATGATGACGAAAGGGAAGATGAAGCATCACCAATGGCTACAAATCAACAATCTCAAATTCAAGCTCCAAGTTCATCTAGGCCTAAGAAGAGTAAAGGAATGAATAATGATGATGACAACTGTGATAAGTTGTCTACAACAATTGAGATGGTAGCTGATGCTATTCTTCAATCAACTAACATATTAGTTCAAGCATCTACTGCCGATCTCTACTAAGGATTACAACGTGTGGGGTATGCTTATAGATTTAGGGATCTCACACCCTATTCTCGACAAAACTTACAGGTTTCTCATCAAAAATTCTAAGTTATTGGAAGGTTTAATTAGATGTCCAACCGAGGGATGCAAGTCTTTATTGTTAAGTTGGTTGGGTTATGATGATGACCCACATCAGTAAATGTTATAAGACTCTAGTAGTGGTTGTGAACAATTTGAACTTGTTTTTGATGTTTTTGATGTTATTAGATTGTATGTAGCTTTAAGACTTCTCATAAAGGAAGTTCTCTTATTTGTTACAATTGGCTCCAATAACTTAATTTCATTCTAATAGTATTGTTTGGATGGCTTAATGAATTTGATTATTATTTTGATTTACATTTCTGCAAGTTTGAATTTCTAATAGTAATGTTTGGATGACTTCATTTCATTCTAATAGTATTGATTTACATTTCATTACATTAGTTGTAACTGAATGGTTTGAATTTGATTTTGATTTACACTTCTGCAGGTTTTAAGGTTGCTGAATCAGCATGTTGTTGCACCCCAGGATAGAAGAAAATATATGTTTTGGGATCCATATCACCCAATTGAAATTGCAAATATTATCATAGTTAAACAGTTGCTTGATGGTGACTCAAATATTATTCTATTGAATTCATTGTTATATGATGTATTTTTTGTGTGTATTTGTGGTGCCATAATTAATGTAAAGAGGTGGTGTTTGTCATCTTGTGCATCTGTTTTACTGCATTTACACATTCAATTGAAGGATTGAAAATGTAAAAAACCGCTTTGAATTGTGATTTAGTTTGGAGTGCATAAATATTTAATAGAAATACATAGTGAACAATATAAAGAAAAAATCAGTAGATAAATATAATCACTAGATAGTTTTACATAATTATGTCTTTGTGGTTTTTTTCTTATATGTCTTTTTCTTATGTCTCTTTTCTTATAAAGGTATTTTAGTAATATTACCATAAAATCTTACCCTCTATTATCTTCAATCTAAACATTACAAGGTTTGGCAACACCTATTTACCTTATCTTATTAATCCCAAATAAGGTACAACTTAAAAACTCCATTTCCCTTACTTAACCCTACCCTACCCTCCATTATGAACCCCTCCTTCACCTCTCCCAAGCAAAGCCTAAAGGTAAGTAGTATAAAACTTATTTATTGTTTATATCTTAATTTTAGTAAAGAAACAATATTAATGAAAAATGCAGTGATGGATTAGTTAGAGTGATGTTGTTATAAGTGTATTTGTATCATGAAGTCATGAGTTCAAGCCTTGTGAATTTTTAAAAATTTAAAAAATACTTAAGATAGTTTCAAATAAATTAAAATAATTTAAAACTTTTGTAGTAATTAATTTATTTTATTAAATACTTATTGTATAATGTTTTAATAATATTTTTAAAACTGGATATTAGTTTATGGGGATTAAATTTAAATATATTGGAGAACCATTAATTTAATTAAAACATAATCATTATGTGAGGGAAGTGAAGAAATTTTTCTAAATGAAAATTTTTATTTTTATATTATAAAATAGTTAAATATAGGAATGATAAATCTAACAAATTTTAGAATATTAATAGTTCCGTTATAATATGACAATTGTTATTATAATCTTATAATGGATATTTTTTTATCCTAATTTAGATTTTTTTTTCAATAAAATATATTGTTAATATGAATATTAATAAAAATTTATAGTTAATTTTTTTTATAAACTATGTAGGAAAAAACTTTTTTATTAATCTATTAAATTTTAATTTAATCATTTATTAATCAAGTTTTGTGATTTTAACTTAATAATATGTTTATGATATTAGAGACAATATTAAAAAAAAAATACATAAAATTGTTGTAGAAAAATTTGTACTTGCTTAATCACCTTGTTATATAAACCAATAGGAATATGCTTTAAGATTTTAGAGATAACGTTACAAAGATGATAAGATAATAACATGATATTCCCAGCACTTGTATGTATATATATTATTTCCATTTATTGAACAACTCTAAAAGATGGAGCAGGTGATTGGTTCCTTCATTATTGTGCCCAGTGCATGGTGGGCACACTCGGGATATTTTTTTTTATTTTAAAAATAGAAAATAATTAATTGATTTTTTTAAATAAATTTAAAAATAAAAACTTAATTAATTTCGAGACAAATCAAATTAATTTACAATAACTAAAAAATTAATTAAAAAACTTGCACTTAATTTGTTTGTATATCTGCTTTAATATAAGAGAAATTAAAATCCATATATTTCTCCTAATTCTAATTAATTTTTAAAAATAACATTTAAATTTTTTATTTACTATTATATTATCATTAAGGTCTTTTCTATACATTGAATGAAATTAAATAAAAGGATTTTGTAAGTATTTTTATGATAATTTATTATATGTGGGATCGAAAATACGCATTTGGTATCATGTCTATGAAGAAGACACCAAACGATATATCGAAACACAAATATCATATTTGTTTCGTGGGTTCTTCCACTTCTAATAGAGGCAAGCCTCTACTATTAATTAGCCCAGATTAGAATCTTAGCAACCTCCGATTAAGGGCAAAGTACAAGTAAAAGCAAGAAGATTTGCAAATTATAAATCCTGTTATTTTATTATATAAACATATTTGTTACATCATTCATATATATACACATATATTTTATATCATTGTGTTGCATGTGCCTTGCCACTACGTTGCTTGCCTTGTTGCCATTTTGAGATATATATCTCGTTATCGCCTTGAAATTCGCCATTGCTTGTGTTTTGTCACCACGTTGCATGTCTCATTATCATTTTGAAATGTCTTTCTCATTACAATCTTAAGACATATATATATATATATATATATATATATATATATATATATATATATATATATATATATATATATATATATATATATATCATTTTCATCTTTCATATATTTTCTAAATTTGCCGTTCTCTTGAATTGAACATTCTTGTTATCGCTTCAGACTGAGTAATTTTGTCGTTGCTCTAGAATGAGTGTTAGATGTTGGCATGAGGCTACGCCTCAATACCAAAAAGGATAGCATCATGTCATCAGTATTTGATATATTGTCCGAACTTCCCGAACTTCTTTTTTAATTGCTGCACATCCCATAGTCCTCTTCATGGTTCGTATCATTGTAGTCACCATTGCCTATGCCTTATCACCACGTTACATGTCGTATTGTTGCTAAAAAAATATATCTCTTTGCTGCCTTGAGATAAATTTAGATACTACTTCGAGATAAAAATATTTAACCACTACCTCGAGATGAGCATCCTTGTCGTTGCATTGAGATTAGCAGTGATGATCCGGGCATATAATGAAATTTTTATATCATGTCCATATGCATGATGATCCTGGCTTTATGTAGTGGGACTATGCATATACCATTGCATGCTTTTATTACAACATCACGTTCTCAATTATATGTGCATGCATGAGTCACGTGAATTGATTTTTTTTTTAAAGCCTGGAACTAATATTCATCATCTATTGATGGTGGCCAGCTTTATATATTTTTTTATTATTTATTTTTATTTATTTTTTTTACACGTGAGTATATATATGCATGCTTCTTAAATTTTTTTTATTAATTTTTTTTTTTTTTCATTTTATTTTTTGCATGTATGCATGCATCCTTTATCTTTTTATAAAGCTTTCTTTCTCTTTGAAGGCATTTTTCTTGACATGTGAATTTTGAATCCTAACATCATCCAAGCCAATATAAGGAATAATGTTTTAATGAACTTCCACTAAAATGTTTAACATAATCTTTAACACAAAAATTCAACATTCCTTTTCCTCTGCCAACCCAGAGAGACGATAATGAAGCAAAGAGCATGACTATCTGAACTCGTCTATAATGGATCAAAATGCCACAAAATGATTATCCATTTTTTTTTCAAAAATTTCATAATCCTTTGAGAATTAAGATCAATTCATTCACTTTTTTTGTCTTGTCACATCTAAACGGAGCAGTGGTGTAAGGCAACAAAGGCATTGATGGCGTCCCTTAGCCAGCGAGATCCAGCAGCGGGATTTCACCGCCGGGATGGTTCTTAAGCCAACCCATCACGTCATAAACTTTTCACTGGATTGAGATCCATAGATCCGACGCGGAATTGTGCCTCTTTAGCTCCTCCGAGGAAATGCACCGCTTCTTCTCCCCCGTCTTCATGGGTTCATCATCAAGAGAAACCACAGGCAATGGGCAAGAATGACAACATCTACCATGTCAGCGATGGCGGCAGCTTCTCAGGCTCTTCGTACTTCGACTTCTCCATCTTCACAACCTCTTCCAATTTTTTTTAAGTTCCTTCGTCTTCATAGGTTCCTCATCAAGGGAAGTAGCAATCAATGGGCAACAACATTAGCGGCGACCAAGTTGACGATGGTGGCAGCAGCGGGCAGTTGAAGCATCAGGCATGCTTAGCGGCATTATCTCGACCCACTCAAGCGACAAGCGGTGAGCGATCGCGAGCTGACAAGCAACGAGCAATGGAGGCAAGACTGGCAAAAAGCAGTAGCGGCAAAAAGACAAGCAATAAAATCTCCTTATATATATATATATTATATAAATAAGCATAAGAGGAGAAAGATAACCTTTTTTTCCTTTTTTTCTCTTTTTTTTAAAATTCTTTTTCTTTCTCTCAATTCTTCTTCATCCCCCTTTTCCCTCTCTTTTTCCCCTTTTTAAAAGAAATCCTCCTCCTTCTTATCTTTATCCCAAATCTTTCCCATCCTCATCCTAATCCCAACATCCCCCAATGAAATCACAACGAGAGTAGGATAGGATCATATTTAAATTTTTTAATTTAATTTTTTTATTAATATTTTTAATTAATTCCAAATTTGAAATTTGAAATTTAAAAATTTTTATTTAAAAACTTTTATTTATTTTATTATTATTATTATTTATTTATTTGTTATTTTTATTTAAAAACTTAACCCAATTTGCCTCGGGATATGTGTTCAGGTGCCTTGGGATTTGCATTTCTCAAATAGCCTCGAGATCCGTTTACAAACTACATGAAATTTAGGATCGCCTCGGGATGTGTATTTGGGCTATCCTAAAATTTGAAATTGGCTCAAGATATGTATTCTCAAGGGCAATCTCGTAATTTATATTTTGCCTCAAGATATGATCTCAGGGGCAACTTTGTAATTTGCATTTTGTATTTGCCTCGGAATTTGCATTTTAGTCCAAGACAACCAAATAATTAATTAAGATTAAGATTAGGATGTTTAAATTTAATTCTAAACATATCCACGATTTAAATTTTAATTAAGTTAGGATTCGAGTTCTATTAGGACATATGTTACATTATTTATATATAAACAAATGACCCCTTCCTACTTTTCTCACGAAATTCTCTTTAGTTAATTTGAGTGAGAGAAGTAGGAATCCTCAATCCTTTCTTTTGCCATGGCCAATACCTCTCAACCTTTTTGGGATATGACCCAAAATTACAATGAGATCCCCCATGGTCAAGCCTTCATGCGCCACACTCTTATCTTTGATTCTGAAGCCGAACCCGCAATCATATATGAAGGAGGAGAACAATCAGAGTGGGTGAAGCGCTATCTAAACCGTATGGCTATTACCAAATTGTCCACAAACCATTGGTTTGAGGACGGCCTAACTGATGTAATTTGTTGAAACCTAAAGGAGAAGTAAAAGATTTGAAGACATTCAAAACCCTTGGATCTAGAATCATCAATCACCAACCGGGATGGAGGGGTAGGGAGCCTATTCAAAATAGTTTAATTGATCTTCCGTATTATGCAGAGTGGGCCAAATTCATAGTCAATAACTACTCCAAAGAGTTATCTGAAGCAGAATTGGTGGGCAGGATTGTGGCTTCAGTCGGCCGCTATGATTTTGACATTAACTTTTTTAAAGCGTTAGTAGAACTATGGTGTCCCGAAACTAACACTTTCCACTTCTTGCATGGAGAAGTTGGGATTTCATTATGGGACATCAAGGAATTGGGAGGACTTCCAATTACCGGAGACATCTATGATGAAGTCATATCTCTTAATGACACAATCTGCTGAAGATATGACCCTGAGCTTTCTGTTTCAAGAAATCTTTTTGACATCTTTCAATGGCTCTCAAGACAAAGCGTCGACAAAGATATATTTTTTGACGATTGGGTGTAATTCTTTAGGAGATCAAGACATAGCTCCCATTATAGGTCGTCTTCCAATCCCCCTCCAAAGCCTGTTTTCAAAGCAGATTTAGTTGTTTTCATAGCACTTTGGATTTGCTTTTTTATTATGCCGGGCGATCGCAAGGTGATTAGACCAGGAGTTTTTATGATGGCATACAACATCGCGCATGGGAAGAGAGTAGCTTTTGCCCTGCAGTGCTAGCACGCTTATACTTGGGCTTAAATGCCATGGCTAAACACAGAAGAGGGCCCGGATTCTCTACCACAGTGTTCCCTGCTCATTTCTTGTATGCTTGGGCTGGTTATTATTTCCGGAGCATATATCTCAAGAGGAAAACAGATGACAATACCTCGGGTATCCCTGGGTTACTTAGAATACCGAAGATGTTACAATTTATGAATTCCACCGCAACTCCGTTTGTTAATCCAATGTATGTGAGGAGATTTATCCGACATGAAGGCAACTTCATATCTCGTCCTTTCTCATTCATGCATCATAATGACGAGCTAGTGCGAGATTCCAGGTACCCGGCTGGGCCCAACTTATTGGATTCATATACCATGGAATATATGATGAATTTTCGTTATGGAGTTTTTCCGCTTCGGTGTATAGGAGATCTTTTTACAAAATCTTACAATCCGCACCGATTTGGGTGTTAATTTGGATACGATCAGCATACTCAGTTGTATATTGATGTTCCTAGGTGGGCTTCTTCTCTTAGAATTCTTACGGGATATTGGCTTCATCTTTTTCATTAGAAAACGTCTAGCTCATTCTATATCACTGAGCATAACATAGAAGGGAGACTTATACTTGTCTATGCACAGAAATGGCTGAGGACTATTAAAGCATTTTTCCAACAGAACCTTTCATTGTTGATCCAAGATGACTTCAAAGACAAGAGAGCTATTATTAGGGAGCGAGGGCAATCTTCGAAGAGCCACAGATTTATCAATGAAAGTATATTTCATTGATCGTACTAACCCTACTGTTGACCCAGTTGTTCTAACAAAGCGGTAAAGAACTAATGGTATGTTGATTTTTATTTATTCATTTATTTGTTTTTTTTATTTTTCTAATATTAGTATTTTTTTTAAAACCAAAAAAATTCAACTTTTTCCTTTATTTCTTTTCCTTCACAAAATGTTTTTCAAAAATCCTAAATTTTTCCTTTTCTTTTACGACCCTTTTTTTCAATTTTTTTTTTAAATTCAACAATTCAGTTTTTTTAAAATTTAAAAATTTTGATTTTTTTGATTTTTTGATTTTTGAAATTATTTATTTATTTATTTATTATTATTATTATTATTTATTTATTTTGAAAATTTTCTTTCCGACTCAAAGTCAAACTTTGTAATTTCACACTCTTTATTTGACTCAAAGTCCAAATTTTGGCTCAAAGTAAATTTCATAAGATCTCTGTTTGATTTAAAGCCTTAATTTAGACTCAAAGTCTATTTTCAAAATAGGCATGCAAATTCGTGACACCCCACTAGACAATGTTAGGGTTATGCAAAGTCCTCCAAGGATTGATGCTGTTCTCCCATCACATCTAGAGATACACGTGAGCTCTCATGTTGGTAAGAAATATCTCTTTCTCTATTTATTCTTCCCCATCTATGAACTTGATGACATCTTATTTCTAGCTCAAGTAGATACACTAGGCTTAAGTGTCGGCGCCGAAGAGAACATTGGAGTCGGTGATGCATTGTGATGGGGGAAAAGATTGAAGTAAGGGAAAATATCTGGATTGAGGAAGTTCTTCCCGATCAACTACAAGGTATTGCCCCCATGTCATTTTTTTTTTTTGCACATTAGCCTTTTGAATTCCTGTGAATTTAAGGATTATGCAACTATGCCCTCTAACTTTTCCTTTTTTTCACATTTCTTCAAAATTTGCAAGTAACCCCAAAACTTTCATATTTTCATATTCTTCATGGTTTTTGCAATTAAATCCTCTAGCTCTCATATTTTCACACATGTTCACAATTTTGCATGTGTGTCCTCAAATGGTTTTATTTTTTTCATATTTCTCCATAGATTTTGGAACAAAGCCCTCTTTTTCTTTTTCTTTTTTTATTTAATAAATTTTTATCTTTTTATGCAAATTTCCCCCAGACATTCCCTTTTCATTTCTCATTCATTTTTTTAATATATTTTTTTTGGACTGTTTTTTTCATTTCTTTCCTTCCTTTATTTTACTTTTATTATTATTTCTTTTTTTTTACCAAGTCGTACCTTCTCTTTCTAATGAGTTGCTTGATAATGAGTTGTGAGTCTCCAAATATGTGTATGTCTTGGATCCCCATTTTAATTATTAGTTCCAAACCAGCTATAAGAGCTTCATATTCTGCCTCATTGTTTGTACATGGCTCTATAAGGGAGAGAGCATATCTAAGAATTCCCCCTTCCGGTGTGACGAACACGAGTCCTATCCCAGCTTTGATTTGTGGCATGAGGGACATGAGTGCCGGTTTTATAGATGACGCTCGATCAAAGTATAGTCACCACCTTGCTTCTTCCACTATTAATGTCTCTGCATCATGGAGATCAAGATTAAGTGGTGAATCATCAGGGAGAAGATGTGCTGCTAGAAAGTCTGCTAGTGCCTGCCCTTTAATAGCCTTTTGTGGAGTATATGTTATGTCAAATTCCATCAGAATCATTGCCCATTTTGCTAGTATTCCCAGTAAGCAATGGCCTCGTCATAAGGTATTTGAGTGGATCTATTTTTGATATGAGTATTACTTTATGCGCTAGCAAGTAGTGTCTCAACTTCTTGACTACAAACATCAAAGCTAGGCAATGCTTTTCGATTGGCGTGCATTTGCTTTCAGCTCCTACCAACATCTTGCTAAGGTAATATAACGCATTTTCTTTGCCTTTATTATTTTTGGGTCAACATAGCTCCCAAAGACCCTTCCAATGAGGCCGTATATAAGATCAGAGGGTTTGCATGAATTGGGGCTGCCAACACTGGTGGATTCTGCAAGTACTGTTTAATATCTTCAAAAGCTCTCTGACATTCATCATCCCATTTCAAAGGTGCATTTTTCTTGACCAATTTAGATAAGAGCTTGCATCGTCCAGAGAGGTTGGAGATGAATCTTTTGATATATGCTAGACGCCCTTGGAAGGAGCACAACTGCTTTAGTGTCTGAGGAGGTGGCATTTCCCAGGATTGCCTTTATCTTGGAAGGATCTATCTCTATTCTCCGATGCCTCACGATGAAGCCTAAGAATTTCCCAGAGAGGACTCCAAAAGCACACTTCATGGGATGCATTTTCAACTTGTATTTTTTGAGGCGTGTGAACACTATTCTCAAATCATCAAGATGCTTGTATTTGGAATTTGTTTTAACCACGAGATCATCCACATAGCATTCGACAACTTTGTGAATTAAATCATCAAATATTCTGGTCATAGCCCTTTGATATGTCACTCCTGTATTCTTCAGTCCAAAATGGCATTACCCTATAACAATAGATGCCCATGGGTGTTCAAAATGCAGTATTCTTCTGATCATCCGGATGCATTTTGATTTGATTGTATCCAGAATATCCATCCATAAAGGAGAACATCTCATACCCTGAGGTATTGTCGATCATGATCTCCATAATTGGAAGGGAAAAATCATCCTTTAGAAATGCCTTATTTAGGTCCATGAAGTCTACACATATCTGTATTTGCCCATTCTTCTTTTTCACAGGGATTATACTAGCTATCCAATCAGGGTATTTTTCTTCTCTGATAAAATTTACTTCAATCAACTTCTTTGTCTCTTCAATCACCTTTTCTTCTAGGTCAAACTTCATCTTCCTCGGTGCTTGTTTGAACTGGAGTAGCATTAGGATCAATGGCTCAGTCTGTGAATAGCTACGTCATCATCTAACCTCTGACATTTCATTATAGTTCTAAGCAAAGCAGTCAATATGATCCTTCAAAAGAGCATTGAATGATACTTTTTCTTCTTCTGATAATTGTGCACTTAGGAAAGTCGGATGTGGGTCCTCATCGCTTCCCAAGTCGATTTCAACCAACTCATCAACTGTTGTTTGCCCCTCCCCCCCGTCTTCTAGTTCGAATGGTGCATTCTTCATCTTGATTTCCTCTTCTTCCTCCTGCAATGTTACCATGTAACATGAGTGTCTGGAAGACTCAGAGTAGCCTATTCCTTCCTTGTCCATATGTGTAGGATGCTACAATCGATGAAAGCTTTGATGTGACTTTCTTAACCACTTGATTTTGCTCTCAAACCTATCAACTATTGTCCTAAGCTTGTTGGGGTAATGGATTAGGAAGTTTATGGGTTGAACTTCATCATCTTCTTTTTCTTCAATATTTATGATATCATCATTTAAGATCATTTTGCTTTTGTCCTTGTAAAAGAAAATACCTCTCTCTTTTTCATGTCGAGTTGGCACATAAAATGTCTTGATATGCTCAACTGTATTTACATTCAAGTCATCCAGGGATTTGTATAGTCCATCAGGAATTCTCGTAATGTACAACGCATTTTCTTGAGCAGTCTTTCAATTTGACCCTTACTTTGGTGTATATCCGCATTGCTTTCATCCTCTAAAGACTCAGTGTCACTACCGAAGTGAGGTGGCGCTGGTTCTCTTTTTTGGAGTACATGAGTAGTTTTGGTTGTCTTGATCTAAGACTATTCTCCTGCGCATGGCAGTTTGCCCCCTTTGGTTGATTTGTCCTCTTTGGATGTACTAAGATAATATCTAGCATCCTCATAGTGTATTTCATGGATGCCAAAGGGTTGGATCTCTTCATCAATTCTGAATTCTTCCCCATCCACCAAGTACTTTACGCATTGACGAAGTGTTGAAGGGACCAGCTGGTTCTCATGGATCCATGGCCTTCCTAAGAGAGCTCTACAGGAAGCATCAGCGTCAATTACATGAAATTTCATGTTAGATGATATTTTTTCAAATTTAAGGGGGAGAGTGATCGACCCTAATACCTTTTGGCTGTGCTGATTGAAACCCTGGATGATGATCTTCTCCAGAGATAAATGACATATTTCAAGAGCCAATGCTCGAAGAGTGTTGAGGGATCATTAAATTCAAAGAAGATCCCTGGATCGATCAAAACCCGATTGATCTTTACTCCATCACAAAACCCTGTCATATGTAGCGGTCTGTTGTCTGCCATAGTCCAAAGAAATAAATCTTCATCTGTGAAGGACATTGGAGATGTATGGAATGCATATAGGGCTTTTTTCATGTTAACCTTGGTGAAGTATGCTTGATACTCCTTAGGATTTTGTAGGGCATGTATTAAAGACTCTCTGACTTCAGCTGACATCATCAATACATCGTACATACTGAGGAGTGTTGAGACCTTCTTTAAATGTGCCAAAATGTTTTAATTTGGTTTTTTCGATGGTTTTTTAGGGGAAACATTCACCTCTTTCTTCATAGTAGCCCTTTGTGAGTGTCAAATTTTCCCATAGAAACCTATTTTTGCAACCATTTTTTGAAAGCTTGACATTCTTCTATGGTATGTCCTACAAGCCGGTGATATTGGCAGTAGTTTGAATGACTATCAAGATGCATCACACACTACCTTTTGGGTTTAGGAAAATCTAATCCTTTATCTATGGTTTGATTAAAGAGCTCTTTTCTATTATCTTTTTTGATAAATCTTTCCTTAACATTTGTTGCTTTGGCAGAAACTGTAGAATCTACGACCTCTGAGACAAAATTTTGTCCTGATGATTCTGGAGGGTATGTCTTGGATTCATCCTACTCAGCATCTTCAATATGTAACTACCGCAGCCTATTAGTTGACTCATTTATCACCCTTTGAATGAAAGCAGAGATGTCTTTCAGCAGGCATAACTTTCCTCAAGACCTTATATTTTGGGGTCTTCGGGGTGTAATATGGTTCTTTGGACTTTATTTGTTGACAGGGCTCCAAGAGCTTGGTGTTCGCCTTCTTTACTCTCTCCCTGAATGTTATCTTCTTTCTTTGCTTCTTACTGACATAGGGCCGGCCGTAACGGTCATATGACTCTTCTGGCTTAGAGAAGCTATCATATTCATCATTATCATCATCTTCTGGGTTATATAGAGGTTCCCCTCCAGGAAAAAACCCTGGACATCTCCACTTGCACATCTTCTTCATTTTCATCAATTTTCTCAGTTAATTCCCCTAGTAATTCTTTGACTTCTTCGGGAAAATAATCTCTGAGGGTAATCAAAACTCTTTCCTTCTGCTCATATTTTTCAAGGGTCTCTATATACTCCTCAATAATGGATTTCTTGGCTTTGATTGTTCGCACTTTTGCTTTCTTTTCTTGTTTTTCTTCTTTTGACTATTTTGTCGGGTGACCTTTAGGAGGTTACTGAGAGCATTTCAAAGCGATCTCGAGGAGTTCAGTCAACTTCTTCAACATCTTAATTAATCTTTTGGATATAAATATTTTCCATAACTCTTCTTAAATAGCAAAAGGTTTATCATCTTCTATCGATGTAAGTATCACTTTATTGCCAACCACTGTGACTTCCCCTTGGGATGACCCCTCTGGGTTTAGGGCAGTCACATATCGTGTATGTTTAGCTGGTTACTCGGACAAAAATGTTCTTTGAGAGTGTGATTTTGCCCTCTTGGTATTGTAGCTCGACCCAGTCCTTCAAAATATAACAATCTTCTATTGTATGTCCCAGCACCCTATGATATGGACAATAATTGGGATGGTCTGTCTTGCTTTGCTCTTCAGGCCTTTTGTATTCAGGGAGTTGCAAACTTCTCCCACAGCATCTTTGAAAATTTTATATACTTTATCTCTTCTGAAGGAATGCTTCTTATTCATCCTATCTTTCAAGGAAGGAAGAGGTCTTGATTCATTGTCAGTAACACCTAAGCTAGGTGCCTTAGCTTGTTTTGGCTTATGGGACTCCACTACGCCTTTCCCTTTTCTCAATATTGAAGGTTGTAGTAGTGTACTTGACGCCTTCTATCCTCTTGGATTTGTCTCTATCACTCCTTGAAGTGGTCTGGAAATTGGACAACACTTTCGAGTTGGTCTTTTCCAATTTCTTAGCTTGTGGGATTAAGCCTTGGAATGTAGTGATACCAGATGTATTTAGGAAAGGCGACATCTAACTATCAATGTTCCCGAGCAGTAAACCCACTGCCTGCTGCTGATCAAGTTGTTGTTCGTTCACATTTAATGCTTAAGTTCCTTGATCTTATAATGTAATTGACCACTTTTTCATCTTTATTTTGGCAAGTGGCTGCAAGGTCAAAAATTGTGATTTTGTCACTTATACCCTTGAACCATACTCGAAAGGCATCTTTCAGTTGCTACCATGTTTGGATTGACTCGAGTTGCAGATTCGCATACCATTCAAATGCTACTCCTGCGAGACTTGTAGAGAACTGTTTGAGGAGGAGTGATGGCTTCACACTTGTATCTCCACATGTCGTCACAAAGTGAGCCAAATGTTGGTCGGGATTGCCAATCCTAGTAAATTGCTTGAATTTAGGAATATTATATTCCTTTGGGATAGGGCACCAGGTCATGGTAGCTAGGATAGGGTTTGTCTCCATCTGCCCTTGTCTCAATTCATTTGGCTTGATTTAATTCAGCAACTACCATTTGCTGTATCTCTTCCCGGGAATTACAGTTGATTATTCCTGAATGGGAATGTAAGAGGTTCCCCTATGTTCCATCGGCCTGAAGGTTTCCTTTGGATGAGGTGTTGTACTTCTCGACCTCTACACATTCTCTGTAGGGAACCGTGGGGTAACCCTTTGCTCACCTGGCCTAAGGGCTTCTATCGTCCATCGAGTTGGACTCCTCGATCTTCCTATTTGTTCAGGCCAATTTTCTATTAGGATTTTGATTTGTTTTTGCATTTGCAACATTGACCCCATCAATATTGCCATGTTGTCATTGAGTCTTTGATTTTCAGTATCACAGTGTCCCTTTTGAGGAACAAAGACAGGCTCATCCTCTTCATCTTCATTTAGAGGATGTACTTCTTTATGTTTCCTTGGTATATGGAGTGATGGAAGGCTAGTCCCTATCCCTTCCTCCTCATGTGGTGGCACATGGCTGGAACCTTCTTCTCCATTCAGGGAGTCTACTACTCTTCTATGGGATCTTGTAACAGGTCCCGGTTGTTCTTGTTCATGTGCGGGATCTTCTCTTTCTTCAGTGACCATCCGACAAGTGTGTATTTTCATATCTATATTAGACATTTCTTCATCTTTCATTTTCCTTCTCCATTGAAATTTAGACCGGGAAATCTTGGGTTGAGTTCTTGTAGGAGCTAAATAGTCATACACCATCTTTTGCGATGTTGAAATCAATTGCTTCTTCTTTTGATAAAATTCTCTTGGCCTTATTTTCTCTAACTGCAGATTTTTTGATGATGTATGTCTTGTAAAGATTCTGACCAAATGAGTTCTTGTGATAGGACTTTGGAGGTCTACCAACCTTGTTTTCATTCAGCTGGGGATGCAAATCTGCAGTGGTTGCATTCTTTTTTCACTAGCTTAAGAGGTTCAAATGAGTTACTGGAGGTACCCATTTGATTATTTTTGTGTCCTTGGAATGACACAAAATCCAACCTTTGTTTTTGAATTTTGACTTTTCTTTATGTGAGCCTTGAAAACACACTTTTCTTCTTTGGCGTGTCTTCATCAGATGAATGGAAAATTCCACTTTCCCGCCCCTTTGCTGTAATGGTAAAGGTGGGTTCATCATCATCATCATTCATAGGAATTACCCTTTCAGGATGGGATAGCCTCTCGAATGCAGATACTCTTGGTAACTCCCTAACAGCAATGTTCTCGCCAGTTGCAGGAACAATCACATTGGGGCGACGACCTTTAGATGGAAGCCGTGGGACTGTTAGGTTCTCCTCCAAAGGTGTAGGTCTCCTTATGAATTACACCAACTCAGATATTGTGCCCAAATGTCAGCTCAGCTCCCAGCTCCAGTGTTGAAGATGTAGTTGGGCAATTGAACCTCAGTTCCTTCGCCAAGGAAAATTGTGAGTTTTGGGCTTCCAGACATGGTTGAGTTCTTGAGTGCCATTTCTTCTTCTTTTTCCTACAAAATAATAAGAAACATTATTAGATTTCTTTCACAAGATGTAGGAACAACGCCTTTACTTGTACTTTTACCTCAAAGATGGGAGGAGAAATGCGTCCCACCGAGCGTGCCAGAATTTGTGGGATCGAAAATACGCGTCTGGTATCATGTCTATGAAGAAGACACCAGATGATATATCGAAACACAAATATCAAATTTGTTTTGTGGGTTCTTCGACTTCTAGTAGCCATATTAGAATCTTAGGAACCTCCGATTAAGGCAAAGTACAAGTAAAGGCAAGAAGACTTTGCAAATTATAAATCCTGTTATTTCATTATATAAACATATTTGTTACATCATTTATATATATACACATATTTTATATCATTGCCGCTGCCTGTGCCTTGCCACTGCGTTGCCTGCCTTGTTGCCATTTTGAGATATATATCTCGTTATCACCTTGAAATTCGCTATTGCTTGTGTTTTGTCACCATATTGCATGTCTCATTATCAGTTTACGGCCTTAAGATATATATATATATATATATATATATCATTTTCATCTTTCATATATTTTCTAAATTTGACATTCCCTTGAATTGAACTTTCTTGTTATCGCTTCGGACCGAGTACCAAAAAAGATAACAACATGTCATCAGCATTTTATATATTGTCTGAACTTCCCGAACTTCTTTTTTTATTGATGCACATCCCATAGTCCTCTTCATGGTTCGTATCATTGTAGTTACCATTGCCTGTGCCTTATCACCACGTTACATGTTGTGTTGTTGCTAAAAAAAATATATCTCATTGTTGCTTTGAGATAAATTTAGCCACTACTTCGAGATAAAAAATTTAACCACTACCTCAAGATGAGCACCCTTGACGTTGCTTTGGGATTAGCACTGCATATTTCTTTGCTATCCGTTTACTTGCATATTATTTCCAAATTTTTTTATTCATTTTAATCCACACTATATCATAATGGATTTTATTTATTTATTTTTTAGAAGGCATGTGAGTATACAGCTTGCACACTTCTCATTTATTTATTTATCTTTATCACGCGCGTATGCATGTTTCTCAATTTTTTATCTCATGCCTGTGTGCATGAATATAATGAAATTTTTATATCATGCCCATATGCATGGTGATCCTGGCTTTTAGATGTGTGAGCATGCATGCATGCATTTATTCTCATGTTAGTTAGTGTTTGGCTGGTGGGATATTGTATCCCAAGGATGGGGATATCCATGGATCAGGATATCCATGGATGGAGATATCCATGAAAAGTGTTTGGTTAGTGGGATAAGTATATGGATATCCACTTTTGAATGTTTGGTTAAATGGATATGAGAGTTGTATGATAACCTTATTTATGAATAGGTGAAATTACCCTTTTATTTAATTATTATTTTTTTAAATATCTTCAAATTCTTTAATTTAATTTAACTTAATTCATGGATAATTTCTCCAATTTATTTAAATTTAAATATTTTAGAAAAATATTTGACTTAACTAACCGATAATTAATAGATATATCAGTATATAATTCAGATGTTAATCATGATATCACAAGTAAATCTTTAAATTACTTTCCTTTCCTCGTCACCATCATCCAAACATTATTCAATACAATTTAGAGATCTTCTACATACAAAAGACATGAATACTTTGATGTATTATAGAGAACTATAGATCTTAAGGATAAGCTTTTTCTCCTGGGTCTGAACGCCTGCCTCTTCCTCTCAATATTCCTTGTAGGCCTTGGTTTGGATTGGCTTTTGGAAAACCCAGAAGTGTTTTTTTATAAGTTAAGCACTTTTGGGTTCAAAAAAAATTGTTTGTATTGGCTTTTCTGCAAAAGCAAAAGCTGTAAAAAAAAACTAAAAACAGTTTTTTTCAGAAGTAAGTCATGACCAGCTTTTGAAAAAAATTTATTTTTAGCTTATTTTTACAGCTTCTGCTTCTACAGAAAAGCTAATCCAAACACAAAATACAAAAAAGTGCTTAACTTACTCCGGAGAAGCACTTTTTTCCAGAAGAACTTCTACTAAACTGAAAAAAGCACTTTTTTGAGAAGCTAATCCAAACAAGGCCATAGATTGATCTAGCATCCCCTTATTCTTCCACAACAACTCTAAAACCTAATTTTTTTTTTAAAAAAAATCCATTCAATTTATCTGATACCGAACAAATACTCACAAATCTAGGGTTATAGCATTCATCAAAGATCATAAAAAAAAAAACAAAAACCCCACTACTTGGAAGATTTTTCTTATTGCGGAAAAGAAAACACATTGTGATTCTTCGAGATTGAGAGATCGTTTCAGCATTGATCTTTGAGGTTCTCAATCGAAGGATCATCTTTAAGCTTTGACACGATGACACCATGCCTCGTGGATGACGCTGGATGGGAGGAGGAGAAAGAGAGAGGGATGGAGAGGGATGATTTGGTGGGATGAGCGGCGTCCCACCAAATTTGAGGGACACCACTCATCCCATTTTCAGGGATGGGCGACATCCCCATCTAGCCCCATCTGGGAAACCAAACACTTGGATGGAACTGTAGTCCTGGATATCCCATCCCCATCCCGGGATATCCAGGCAACCAAACGCTACCTTAATTTAGAGTTCTGTGTGCATCTCTTATGTAGTGGGACTATGCATATACCATTGCATGCTTTTATTACAACATCAACTTCTCAATTATATGTGCATGCATGAGTCACATGAATTGATTTTTTTTTTTAAGCTGGAACTCATATTCATCATCTATTGATGGTGGCCCCGGCTTTATATATTTTTTTATTATTTAGTTATTATTATTTTTTTGTTTACATGTGAGTATATATATATATATATATATGCATGCTTCTCAAAAATTTTTTTATTAATTTTTCTTTTTTTCATTTTATTTCATGCACGTATGCATGCATCCTTTTCTTTTTTATAAAGCTTTCTTTCTCTTCGAAAGGCATTTTTCTTGACATTTGAATTTTGAATCCTCACATCATTACATGCTAACATCATCCAAGCCAATATAAGGAATAATGTTTTAATGAACTTCCATTAAAATGTTTAACATAGTCTTTATCACAAAAAATTCAACATTCCTTTTCCTCTGCCAACCCAGAGAGACGATAATGAAGCAAAAGAGCATGACTACCTGAACTCGTCTACAATGGATCAAAATGCCACAAAATGATTATCCATTTTTTTTAAAAAAAATTTCATAATCCTTTGGGAATTGAGATCAATTCATTCACTTTCTTTTTCTTTTTTTTTTTTGTGTTTTTATTTTGTGTGTGTGTGTTTATTTCTCACAATCCAAGTGATTTTACTATCAAGTCACATCCCTAAAAGATGCCAAAACTCACTGGAATCCATCTTAGTGATACCAGAATATGATATCATATAAGAAGATGAGAATAAAAATACAACTGACACAGATGGAAATATAGTTCAAGATAGGTGTGAGAACAAATACTAAACATATGCAAACGATGTTCATTTGAGTGTGCAATTGTTTCTTCCTATCAAAATGAAATTAAAGAATTATCCAAATTCAATATTAAGTATCAGTACTTAAGTGAAAAGACCTCAGAAACTTCATCCATGGGTATTTACTGCCTCCCACACAAGATTCTTTGGAACTGGACTGAGCATCTTTCATACTTGTAATGCAGCAATCCTTAAAGTCTCAATTTTCAGTCGATTTGCTTCCCAAAATGATACGCTAGAATAGGCTAATTTGTGCTTCTTACATAGCTCCCTTACAAGAGGAGAGATTGCACTGAGATGGCATCTCGGCATGTGAGGGAACAAATCATACTCTACTTGGAATTGCAATCCTCCATGAAAATAGTCCATCCAAGGAGAGCAAGAAAAATCAAGAGTGCCCATAGTCTGCTTCTCAAACCAATCATTCCCTTTCGGAAGACCGACATAAACACAAGAAATGGTTCAAATAGAATTGAACATGCTGAATTCCAATAACCACAAAGCTAGGAATGACAAACATTACCCTCCCATTCCAAGTAGGTAAGAATGACACAAAACAAGGATACCAAATCCAGAAGACCATAACACCAAGAATCTCATGTCCCATCTATGAGGCACTTTCTTCT
The DNA here is from genome assembly GCF_009730915.1 of Dioscorea cayenensis subsp. rotundata. NCBI lineage: Eukaryota > Viridiplantae > Streptophyta > Magnoliopsida > Dioscoreales > Dioscoreaceae > Dioscorea > Dioscorea cayenensis. Next base: position 34,942 of record NW_024088219.1, read on the forward strand.
TTGAAACTAAGAGTAATATAGACTGAGCAAAAAGATTAACTCTTGCATAGCACATCACGGACTAAAACATCCAATGCTGGTAGCTAACCAAGAACCTCAAAACGGCATCGAAATTCATCTTTCTATCATAGAATTAGGATGTGAGGGAGGTGAGAAGCTTGGAAGAGACAGCGAAGAGGGCATGTGCTGCAGATCAGGATCGAATTCCAAACTATTACAAGCAATGTGATGAGCGTTGTGGTTTCTCTTTCACCAGTAGGGCTTGTCATGACTTGATAATGGCCAGAGTCATGGCCAATCCACACTGACTGAATCCACAGAAATCCCATCATCCCGCCACACAGCAAGTGAACCAAGACATTGCTAGTAGCCAGGACACCGTAAACCGCCACCATGAACAAGCACAACATCAAGCACATGGAGTAGAAGACACTATGCCCCCTTCTTCTCAAAAAGTCCCATCTTGACAAACTCGGCCACAAGCTTCCAGTAATCCTTGGAAACCTCGGAGATGCGGTAATCAGAGTAGCAGCTAATGAAGAAGCAGTCTTGTCGCGTCTAAACGGAGCTAGGGTGGAAAGCAACGAAGGCATCAATGGCGTACTGGCCAGCAAGATCCAGCAGTGAGATTTCACCCCCGGGATGGTTCTTAAGCCAACCTATCACGTCATAAACTTTTCCCTGGATTGAGATCCATAGATCCGACGCGGAGTTGTGCCTCTTTAGCTTCTCTGAGGAAATGTACCGCTTCTCCTCCTCAGTCTTCATTGGTTCATCATCAAGAGAAACCGCAAGCAATGGGCAAGAATGACAGCGGCTACCCTGTCAGCGACATCGGCAGCTTCTCAGGCTCTTCGTACTTCGACTCCTCTGTCTTCACAACCTTTTCCAGTTTTTTTTAAGTTCCTTCGTCTTCACATGTTCCTCATCAAGGGAAGCAGCAATCAATAGACAACAACATTAGCGGCGACCAAGTTGACGATGGTGGAAGCAACGGGCAATCAAAGCATCAGGCATGCTTGGCGGCATTATCTCAACCACTCAAGCAGCAACGATGGTGAGCAGCAGCAGCGACGAGCAACAGGCAATGAGGCAACAGCGGCGACGAGCGGCAGCAGCGGTGAGCGGCGGACGACAAGTAACAAAATCTCATTTTTTTTAATATATATATATATATATATATTATATAAATAAGCATAAGAGGAGAAAGAGAATCTTTTTTCCTTTTTTTCTGTTTTTTTAATTCTTTTTCTTTCTCTCAATTCTTCTTCGTCCCCCTCTTCCCTCTCTTCTTCCCCTTTTTTAAAAGAAATCCTCCTCCTTATCTTTATCCCAAATCTTTCCTATCCTCATCCTAATCCCAACCTCCCCTCGTGAAATCACAACGAGAGTAGGATAGGATCAGATTTTATTTTATTTTTTTTCAATTTAATTTTTTTATTTTTTTAACTAATTCCAAATTTGAAATTTAAAATTTTTTATTTATTTTATTATTTTTTTAAAATTCACTTAACCCAATTTGCCTCGGGATATGTGTTCAGGTGCCTCGGGATTTGCATTTCTCAAATTGCCTCGAGATCAGTTCACAGACTACATGAAATTTAGGATCACCTCGGGATGTGTATTTGGGCTATCCGAAAACTTGAAATTGCCTCGAGATATGTATTCTCAAGGGCAATCTCGTAATTTGTATTTTGCCTCGAGATATGATCTCGGGGGCAACTTTGTAATTTGTATTTTGTATTTGCCTCGGAATTTTGCATTATACTCCAGGACAACCAAATAATCAATTAAGATTAAGATTAGGATGTTTAAATTTAATTCTAAACATATCCATGATTTAAATTTTAATTAACTTAGGATTCGAGTTCTATTAGGACATATGCTACATTATTTATATATAAACATTATAATTATTGATATCATTTATTCATTTTTATTTTTTTATTATAATTTATTATTTAATACAAATTAATTTTTAAAAAATTATCATGATTTTGTCTATAGTCTTATCTTTATTAAATGGGCCTAACTTATCATGTTGTTAGTGAAATAAATCACTAGCTTTAGGATTTCTTAATTCTACTTTTGTTGTCTAATATAAGCACATTTCACCCGTAACCGGTCGTGGCCCGGTTACGGTTTCTGGCCTGGCTCACCGGGTCAGTTAACCTGGTGGATTTGATTGGGCCGGGCCAAATCCCAGCCCTTCCACCCCTCTACCTGCACCTACATAAAATTGAAAGGAGAAATCAAGATATTTGTTATAACAAAATAGAATTTGATGATGACAGACATGTTTGTAAGGAAAATTCATGAATGTGCATTTCCTAGGGCCAAATAAGTGATTTGTTAAACTGTCAGATTGAGAAGTTAAAACATCAAAACTCTTCATGTAAATAGGAGAGAAGAGACCAACAGAATTAACACAGAAAAATAAAATGGCAAAACCATACAAGCACCGAACAATTTTTAGTAAACTAACTCAGAGTAAAGGAAAAGAGAAGGAAAATAAAAACTTATAGGACGGATTGTTTTATAAACTAGTTATGGATCAACTTTATTTTCCATTGTCCTCCTAGTCACACTAACAGATTTATTAAACAACAAATGCAGAATATAGTGCCACTATTAAAGAGTGTGGATGATATCTTAATTAGAAGCCAAATGTTTCTTGAGTGGATTCTCTGATGCATCTGTAATGAATCCATGTATAGTCTCACATCGACTAATTGAGGAAGTAGTCATGTGCATATAAAAGTGTGGCTAACTTTCACTATTGGATCAGTTTTTTGGGAAGTGAATCTCATTTTTGTATGAATAACATTGATGCTTTCGTTGAGAGGGTTTTCACAAGTCGATGGTGAAGGATGCCCCCTACTTATATACACAAATGGAGTCCATCAAATAGCTAATGTGGGACTAAATTACAACACCTTATAACAGGAAATTACTTAAAAATTTGTCTGAATTTCCCTTAATTTTCTTTATAATTTTTTGGCATATTTATAACAGCCCACGTGATATGGAATCACTTATTTCTTATCCTTGGTATTAAGAATCTTACAGAGAATGCCTAGAGGAATGGCAAAAACGTTCCCATCTCTTAGTATCTCTGTCTCATAAGAAAAATCCTGCTAAAATAAATTATATCAGATTTCAGAAGAGAATGAAGCTTATTGCTCTATAGTTTAGCTCATGTAAACAACTACTACAATCAACATTATGGCATAGTTCAGCTAAGTAATTATATAATGCCAAGGTTTTTTACATGAAAGGTATACATTATGGCAATTAAAATCAAGGTTTCTATAACCCGGCCTTTTGATTAGGGTCAACCGGCTAAAAATGACGGATCACAAATCAAATTTTAATATTTTATAGATTTCAAGGGATTTTGAGTTCGTGACTTCCATAAGGGGCAATCCTCTAATGTTAATTACCCTGGACATTACCGCAGGGACATCTGATTAAGAAAATAAGTGTGAACAAAGAAACAAATTGGGACAAATAAATTTTATTCATTTCAATTAACATGAATGCATAGACTTCATTGAAAGTATAAAAAGTTTGAAATTTAATCATCTTGAAGCAATAATGATTGTAGCCTTTTATCTCGTTTCGACTATTTCATTGAAAAGAGCGCTTTGACTTTTGTTGACTTTTGGTCTTCGTCAACGGTTAAAATATGCATCTTGAACATGATTTAGAAATGTGTAAAGTTATGTCTTGGATATTTGAATTTGCATCTTGGACTTTATTTGAAACTTGATTTGACTGTTCATAAGTTTTCGGCTTTCAGGCTTGTGAACTCTTCAACTTGTGAAGTCTTCAATGCTTTAGCCTTGAGGTTATTAAGCTCATTTGTTGATTCATTTAAATCATCTTGAGCATGGTTTAGAAACTTGTGAACTTGTGTCTTGGATATTTGAATTTGTGTCTTGGACTTGATTTAAGAACTTGATTTGACTTTTCATAAACTTCGGCTTTCATGCTTGTGAAGTTTTTTTTTTCCTTTTTTGGAACTTGTGAACTCTTCAACCTCTTAACATTTGAAGCTATTGAGCTCATTTGTTGATTCATTTGAAATTTGTATTGGACATTTGATTTGCATATTGGATTTGATTTGGATTTCAAATTATTGATTCCCTGTATTGATGAATCACAAACATGATTTGAATTTTCATGAGCTTTGGCTTCCATGTTTGTGAAAGCTTTTTATAACTTGTGAACTCTTCAAAGCTTTAGCCTTGAGGTTGTTGAACTCATTTGTTGATTGGTTTGAAACTTGCATCTTGGATTTGATTTGTGTTTCAAGTTGTTGATTCTTTATGTTGATTAATTATGAACTTGATTTGACTCTTCATAAGCTTCGACTTTAAATCTTGTGAAACTTTTGTAACTTGTGAACTCTTCAACGCTTTTAGCCTTGAGGTTGCTGAGCTCATTTGTTGATTCGTTTAAAACTTGGACATTTGATTTTGCATTTTTTTTATTTGGAACTTGATTTGAATTTTTATAAGATTCGGTTTTCATGCTTGTGAAGTTTTTTTTTACAACTTGTGAACTCTTCAACATTTTATCTTTGAGGTTGTTGAGCTCAATTGTTGATTCGTTTAAAACTTGATATCATGGACATTTGAATTTGCATTTTTTTTTATTTGGAACTTGATTTGAATTTTCATAAGCTTCGGCTTTCATGCTTGTGAAGCTTTTTTACAACTTGTGAACTTTTCAACCCTTTAGCCTTGAGGTTGTTGAGCTCATTCGTATCTTCGTCATTTGAATTTGGATTTCAAGTTGTGGATTCTCTCTGAATCACGAGCTTGAATGATTTTTTTTTACTTTTGAAAATCTTCGGCTTTTATGCTTGTGAAACTTTTTGCAACGTGTGAACTCTTCAACGCTTTAGTCTTGATGTTGTTGAGCTCATTTGTTGATTCATTTGAAACTTAGGTCTTGGACTTTTTAAGTTTGCATCTTAGATTTGATTTTGGATTTCAAGTCATGGATTCTCTAATAGAAGAAAGCGTTGATTTTCTTTAATTTTCTTCCAGTTCTTGACTTGTAAAACTCTTTAAGTCTTCGACTTCTGATGTCTTGAGACTACTAAGTTCAGTCATTAATTAATTTGATTTTGTTTTTTTAGGGCTTGACTTATGAAACTCTTTGCGTCTTTGACTTCTGTAGTCTTGAGACTGCTGAATTCATTTGTCGATTCCATTTTTTATTATTATTTTACTTTTTTTTTAGAATGCTTTGCTTTTGAAGGTCTTGAAATTCCCTCATCACTCCTAAGAGAGTCACTAGCTTCAAACAGGGCCCATGAGCTCAAAGAGAGTTTAAAAAGATCTTGGAATTTTCTCATCATTCCTATGAGAGTCAATGGCCTCAAACATGATCCATGATCTCAAAGAGAGTTTTAAAGGTTTTTTGAAATTTTCTCACCACTTCTAAGAGAGTCAATGGTCTCAAACAGGGTCCATGAGCTCAAAGAGAGTTTAAGAGGATCTTCGAATTTCCTCATCACACCAAAGAGAGTCAATGGCCTCAAACAGGGTCTATGAGCTCAAAGAGAGTTTAAAAGGATCTTAGAATTTCCTCATCATTCCTAAGAGAGTCAATGGCCTCAAACAAGGTCCATGAGCTCAAAAGGAGTTTAAAAGAATCTTAGAATTTCCTCATCTCTCCTAAGAGAGTCAATGACCTTAAACATAGTCCATGAGCTCAAAGAGAGTTTTAAGGGGTTTTGAAATTTTCTTATCACTCCTAAGAGAGTCAATTTTCTTAAATAGGGTCCATGAGCTCAAAGAGAGTTTAAAGGGTTTTGAAATTTTCTCATCTCTCCTAAAAAAGTCAATAGCTTCAAATAAGGTCCATGATCTCAAAAAGAGTTTTAAAAAAATTTAAAAGGTCTTCCAACCTGCAAATTTACATAAATGCCCCTTGGCAAGAAATTAATCTCATAATTTAACTATTTTTTTCATTCTTTTTTTCTTTTCGCTCTTTTTTTAACCAAAATTTCCTTCTCTATGATTTTTTTTACTGAGAACCTTTTTCTTCTTTTTTTCTTCATTTTTTTTTGCTTGGAAATCACAAGAGCATCTACCTCTTTGAACTTGACGAACCTCTTAAGGCACGTCTCGAGATTTTTGCTAGGGTTATGAACATCGTCTTGCTTGCCATGGATGAAGTAATCGGAGCCAAAGGGGCTATCACCGGACTCCAATCACCGGACTCCAATGATTCCTGGTTGATTTCTTGGGCTCTGTCAGGGTGGCTACGGCGGCATAAGCCATATATCGTCAACACCATGCTGTCCACATTCTCATCCTTAGCTTTTTTTTCTCATTTTTTTGTGATGACGTTCAGAAGCGGTGAAAACACATGTATGAGAGCATACTTGCATGCAATATATGCCCTATATTCATGCATAACATATGGTTTGTTAAAAAACTTAGGAATAGCAAAGACCTACCAAAGATGCACATAGGAATGAGTGAACGATTAGCATGGGTTATAGGATTTTTTTTATAGAAAAAAAATCCGGATATTTTGCATGGATATATGGTACTAACCAAAACATGTTCATATATATATATATACATATATTTGTATGAGATTTTATAAGATCATCTATCTCCTTGGGTTATGAACGTTTTTGCTTGGCATGTGTGAAGGAGACATCACCATTGTCGGGCATCTTCACGGGATTCTTCTTTGCCTACATCCTTGTAATAGGATTTTCTTGCTAAAGTCCCATGCATGTCAAACGACCTCAACAACGTTACCGGTGTCGGCCTCACCTTGGTGCGTATAATGGTGGTACCCTCGCAGATGTGATGAAGAAAGTGGTCGTGATTGTCTCGAAGAGCATACCACCAATGTTGAATAAGATTCGGTTAGAAGGTGGCGCCATAAATGAAGCTCGGAGAAAATAGAAAGAGGTTCAAATAAAGAGGCAGAGAATAACATCAAAAAAACCTCAAAAACATGCCCTGGTTCCTACGTGCGTGGTTCCTCTCTTCAAAACAGCCAAGAGATGGGCTCATTATCCAAGATATTCACATGGGATAGATGGTCTCTTGGGTCCCACCTTGGAAAAAAAAAAAAACCCTGGGATTAAAATCAGTATGGCTCTCAGCCCTCCCCTTTTTCGTCCCTTTTTTTTTCTTCTTTTCAATCCCCTCTCCCCTGATTTTTTTCATTCTCTTGTTCCCAATATCCGTGAGTTTAAATTTAAAATTTGGATTCTCCCTGACAACCTTGATTTTGGATTTTAAAAATTTTAAATGATTTAAACTTTATCTCATCGGTGCACATCCTTTTCCATATTTTATATTTCATTGTTTATTTATTTATTTATTTATTTTAATTTATTTTATTATTTTTATCATTATCCAATCAATTTTTTAAACCCAAATTTAAATTTTTTATTGTTATTTTTAAATCCAAGCATGGATAAGCCCTTGTATAAACATGGGATCATTATCTCTCAAATTTTATTTAAACTCGAATTTATTTTTTTATCCGAATAGAGTTAAAAGAATGAAATTTTATTCAAATTAAAACTCATATATATATATATATATATATATATTACATTACATATTTCTCAACTTACTCTCTTCTTTTTTAAAAAAAAAATTGGAAGTTGAAATTTGAAAAAAATAATCTGTATAAATTTAAAAATAAATGAAACCAAATAAGTTATAAGAAAATTAGAACAAAAATATGTTTAAAAATGTAAAAATATAATTTTTATTTTAATATAATATAGTTTATAATAAATAAGTTTTAAAAACCAATAATTTTTTCCTAAAATAATAATTTAAAAAATTAAGCTTAAAAAGGAAAAAAGAAAAAAAAAAACCCGCTTTAATAATTATAAAGAAAAGAATGGTTAAAGTGAAAAGTACCATGTTGTTTTTTTAACTTATAAAAATGTTCAATCATCACCTAATGATCCCTACAGCAAAAGAACTAGGGCTATTAGCCTTTTTTCCATACTAGCCCATAATATATTATTATTGTTAAATGACCTTACAGCTATTTTATTTGCTAATTGAGCATATTGCCATCAAATCAATGCCATTTAGTACACCAGACTGCTGACATTAGAGCTGTCAAAACGGGCCTAACCCATCGGGTTGGCCCGCCTGGCCAACAAAAATTGGCGGGTTGAGTTGGGCTTTTGTAGGCCCATTTGAAAGTGGGCCGAAACGGGTCAACCCGTTTGGGTTAGGGTCCTGGGTGGAGCGGGGCAGGCTTTGAGCGGGCTAGCCCGCCCCTTTAATTTATTAAAAAAAAAATTTAAAGGTTTAATGAATTGAAATTCAGCCCTCTTTCTCACGAATCTAATGATTTTCACCCTAATTGATCGGATTTGCCCTTCACCCACCACTAGCAAGATCCCGAGTTCCGTCATCTCCGCTCTTCATTGCCATCACCAACATCGTCTCCCTTCACTCCCACCGCCAAGCGGCCACCCAATCAACCGACTCCCTGTGAAGAGCTCTCCATTCAAAGTCCGAACCCAATCCACTCCTCCTCTCTCTAGTCATTGGCTCTCTATTCTCTAATGAATCTCTCTCTCACAGAGTCACAGGACAATCAATAGTATGAGATCAAAGAAACTACTCAAATTTGTCTTTATTCATCCTTGCACTTGAGGTACTTCCTTCTTCTCCAAGCATGACTGTCATTGTGTCAACAAATTATCTTCTATGTTGTTCTGAATGTGCTAGAGATTGGCATTAATGTTAATCATGTGGTGTGCAATGATATAAGTTGCATTATTTTAAGCTTCAAATCAAGTTAGTATCATAAGAAATTATTATATGTTTGTTAATTAAGGAGTTAATGATTCCACTGACATTAATTAACAAAGTTTTCAATTGGTGAAACCAAAAAATGACCACAGCCTTAGACACTGTGACTGAATTAATTATATTTAATGAAAATTACAAAAAAAAAATATTCATTAATCAAGATTGCTTTAGATGGCAGAGGCTTGCTTACTAAATTGTTTGAGCTGCCCGCCAGACCATTTTAAGTCTTTTTGAGTGGTTTATGATGAGTTTGTTTTTAGTCTGAGATGGTTGTAAATCTTGTTGAGGAGATGAATATTATTGTTGTTTTTTATTTTTATTTAAGAAATAAAAAAAAGTCTTGGATCCTATAGAGATTTGATTGTCTCTAACTAAAGTTTTCAATGATGGATCTATTGGATTATCTCCAATCAAAGATGAACAAGAAACAGTAATTTTCTAACTTGAAGTTTAAGTTTGTCTCACGATCAAGTTTACTAAGAAACACATGGAGGTCATGGTGTCACAATCTCCACACATTCAATCTGCAAAGTCTCTTTCAAGCACCTATGTTACTTGTTAACATTGAGTGGTTTCCTCAGTGTATATATACGTACAAACACATTCTTCTCACATTCACACCATTTTTAAGTGTTTTATGTGGAGACCATCCATGCATTGAGTTTGTGGAGAAGTACTCAATGGCTTCTTAGAAACCTTCTCTCCACCATCATACACCACCATCATTTCCATGTATGCTTGTCCCCATTCTTTTCCATTTAGAATCACTAAGCAATGCATTTATACATTGTTTTGTTTACTTATCATCAATAGTTGTGACTATTTCACATGTACACAAACTCATAACCCTATGAAAAACCAAAAAACTCACACACACACACACACACACACACTAAGGTTACATTAAGAAATACTCAACATGAAGATAAGTGTGAACTTAGATGAAGAAGACTTGGAAAGGACTAAATCGGGTAAGGAGACAAGTAAAAAGGCGAAAGAATTTTCTGATGTTTGGAATTTCTTTATAAAGAAAGGGGTGGATCAAGATGGCATACAAATAGCAGAATGTAAGGGATTTAAAAAGAATACAAATGTGGAGGTAAAAAGTATGGGACTTCTACATTGAGGGGCCACAAGGATAACTGCCATATGATTAAATTCAATGATGTAGGACAAATGTTTTTTGATCATGAAGGGAAGATAAGGTCAAAGAAAGTAGATCAAAAAATTGCATGTGACTTGTTAGCTGCTGCTGCATTATAAAGCATGATTTTCCATTTTCATTTGTTGAATATGATGGCATTACAGCTTGGATAAAATATGTAAATCCAGATGGCATTTGCATTTCAAGAAATACTCTTGTTTCTGATATTACAAGAATTTATATGAGGGAGAAAGGGAAACTTAAGCATATTTTGGGTAATATTCAAAATAGAATTTACTTAATTTTAGATGTGTGGACTGCATGCACTAGTGAGGGCTACATATGCTTAACAGGATATTTTGTTGATGAAAATTGGAAATTAAACAATAAAATTCTTAACTTTGCTAAATTGCCTCCTCCACACTCTGGAGTTGAATTATCTGCAAAGTTATTTTCATTTTTGAAAGAATGGGGAATTGGGAAAAAGTGTTTTTTTCGACGTTGGATAATGCATCTAGCAATGACAATATGCAAGATATTTTGAAAGAGCAACTATCTTTGCATAATAGTTTGTTATGTGGTGGAGAATTTTTCCATATTTGTTGTTCTGCTCACATTTTGAATCTCATTGTGAAAAAAGGTTTCAAAGTAGCTCATGATGCTTTGCATAAAATCAGAGAATCTGTCAAATATGTGAAGGGTTCAGAAAGTAGAATGAAAAAATTTGAAGAATGTGTGAGCGCAGTTGGTAACATTGACACCAGTATTGGCTTGCGATTAGATGTATCCACCCATTGGAATTTGACATATTTGATGTTGGATAGTGTCATTAAATATAAAAGGGTGTTCGCTTCTCTTTAATTGAATGATAGAAATTATAAGTATTGCCCTTCAAATGAGGAATGGAAAAGAGGAGAGAAAATATATGAGTTCTTGGAGCCTTTTTATGACACTACCAACTTGATATCGGGATCTTCTTATCTTACATCAAATTTGTATTTTATGCAAGTTTGGAAGATTGAAGCTTTATTGAAGGAAAACTTGACAACTGAAGATGTGGTGATTAGTGATATATGTAGAAGGATGAAAGAAAATTTTAATAAATATTGGAGACAATATAGCATGGTGCTTGCATTTGGGGTTATCCTTGACCCATGAATTAAATTATCAATGTTGGAGTATTTTTATGGGAAGGATGAGAGTGATTCTACTAAATGCCAAGAGAAGGTGTCACTTATGAGAACAAAACTATACACACTTTTTGATCAATATTCAAATGCTAATAAGTCAAGTCCTTCCCAACCACAATCTTCTTCTATCATTACACCTATATCTACACAAGGTGGTGGGGGAATTAAAAGTAAGGGTAAAAGAATCTTTGATGTAAGTGCTCTATCACTTTCTTTCTTTATATATTTCTCTAATTTGTTTATTTTTTTTTATGATAACATATGCGAATTATTGATTGTAGGAAATTAAAGCATTTTGAGAGTCAATCAATTACAAGTGCGGGAAAATCTCAATTGGATATTTATTTGGAGGACTCAAAGCTTGAATTTGCATATTATGAAGATTTGGATGTGTTGGAATATAAAAAAATCATAAGCGTAGGTTCCCAATTCTTCCATTAATGGCAGGTGATGTCTTAGCTATCCCAATAACAACTGTTGCATCTGAATCAGCCTGTTCTATTGGTGCTCGTGTGCTCAACAAATATAGAAGTTGTACCCTTCCTGAAAAAGTACAGGCTCTCATTTGCACCTGTAATTGGTTGCATGGTTATAACATTGGTAATTTATAAGTTATTAATTTAAATTGTTTATTTAGTTGAAATCTTGAAACATTTGTTTATATTAAATTCAATTTTTAACTAGTTTTATATTTGGGTTTTTTTTTTGTAGATAATGAAGATGAAGCAAATACTAAATCAACCACATCCGGTGAGGGTTCAAATATTGTTGAAGTTATTGATGAAGATAGAATGGAAAGAGGAAATGGAGAAGAGGAAAATTTGAATGATTTAATTTAATGGTTGATGGATTTTAAATTTGTAATGAACTCTATTATTGTATGTCTTAAGACTTAAGAGGGAGAGAGACATGAAGAATTATGAAATATTTGTTTGTCTTATGGTTGAAAAACTATTTCATTATTGATGTTAAAATGCTTTTTGTTAGAATTTTAAATGATCGTTTTGCTTATAAATAAGAAGGAGATGGTTGATTTCCATTATCAATTAGAAATTTAAGTTGGCATGTGTGCAATTGTTGTTGCTTTTAAATTTTTAATGGATGATAAATGAGGATAAATGTTTTATGTGCTTTATGTAGTATCATGGTATTCATGGTATTGATATTTCTTTTATCTATAGTTGTTCAATTCATGTGGGAATTTTTTAATGTTGGGTTAATTGATTAACTTGGTTGGATATGTTGTTATTTACTTGTTTTATTATTTTAGTTGTGTGATTTATCATAACCTCATATGTAAAATATTTTTTGAAATATGTCTTTTGTAGTATGTTTTGTGTTTTAATAAATATCTTTTGGTTTGGTTTGGTTTGTTAAAAAATTATTCAATATATAAAATATATAATTTTTAATTGTTTTATATTTTTAGTGGGTTGGCCCGCTCAACCCTCTAACCCAAGGTGGGTTGGGTCGGGTTGCCACTTTGCCAACCCGCCAAATGGCGGGTTTTGGTAGCCCGCGGGCCGGCCCGCCACGCCAGCCTGTATTGACAGGTCTAGTTGGGTCGGGTTGGCACTTTGCCAACTCGCCAAATGGCAGGACGGCCCGCCCCACCCCGCCAAATGGTGGGTTTTGGTAGCCCACCGGCTCGTATTAACAAGTCAAGCTGACAATGTGCTAAATAGCAAAATCACTAGCGCTTTTATATTTTAACCTTTTTTTTTTGTAATTATTAAAGTGGTTTATTTATACTTTTTTAACTCGCTTTTTAAAAAGTATTGGTTTTCTAAAATTTATTATTATTTTTTAAAATTTTATTTTTAGAAAACATATTATTATTTTTAATTATTAAAATAGCAAGCATAAGTTCATATATATATATATATATATATATATATATATATATATATATATATATATTAGGGCCATTAGATGTGTGTATTTTTTTAAAAATTTTGTTTCCCATCATAAACCATAATATTTTTATGTATACACACACGTAAATATTTTTAAATTAAAATAACTATTATTATTTTATAAATTGTAAATAAATTAGTTTATTATTATTTAATAATGTTTTATTTTATTTCCTATTTCTTTTATTTCAATAACTTATTTATAATTTTAAAAAATTGCATTTAGGTACAAATAGATATATTATTTGCTTACATTACATAAATCATGTGTTGGGTAATAAGAGATGATCCCACGAACCCAATTCTGTGGTAGTTATGACGGAACTAAGATGTGGTTTATCCTCGCCTGTTGAATTGCCTCAATTTAATAACTTTAGAATAAAGAGTAGTAATCTTTTAAAGTTATTACCAATCTATCCCTATATTATATAATAAATTAAAAAATAAAATTTATAAACCCATGGCTAAGAGTGAGCCACATCTTGGTTCCATAATAGTTACCATGGAATCGAGTCCACTAGATTATTTATAAACCACTGGATTTTTTTGGCTTGATCCAACAAGCGTGCTCATAAGCCAACCCATTGGATTTATTATTAAATATTTTTATTTTGAGTTTAAAAATTAAAATATTAAAAAATAATAATAATAATAAATTAAACAAGTCATTTTAGCACACTTGGTGGAGGGAGCTATGGAGTCTTGGATCATTGCTCCTTCTCCATCTTTATTTTATTTTTTAAATAGTAAAAAATTTAAAATGTTGTCACTTGTTAGGACGGAGATTTAAGACGTGGCCATTGGAGGAGGGAGCAATGGTCATTGCAACGGCTTGATTGCCGTTTTTTTCCCTGGAAAAATTTTTCACGGGTCATTTTCCATCAATTTAAGCTGTTTGTTTGCCAAAATTTTCCATGGAAAAATTTTCCACAAACCCTGTCACGTGACCTTATTTTCCCTCAAATTAGTGGAAAATTTTTCATGCCTCCACCATGGGAAAAGTTTTCCAAAGAAAACATAGGGGCCTATGTGAAAAAATAACGTGTGGGGCTATGTGAAAAATAACGTGTGATTGAAATATTTAAAATAACTTTTTTAAAAAAATAATTAAAAGAAAAGTTTTTTCTTTTCTTTCAAATTTTTTTAAAAAATAGATAAATTATATAATTTGATAATATTTTAAATAAATTTATCCAGATTAGTGAACAGATCCCGGGATGTTTTGATGGTAAGATTTAATTCTACTTAAAATAACTTTTCTTTTAAAAATTTAAAAGAAAATTTTTTTCTTTTCTTTTAAAGTTTTTTTAAAAAAAGATAAATTATATAACTTGATAATATTTTTAAATAAATTTATCTAGATCGATGAACGGATCCATGGCATTTTGATGGTAAGATTCAATTCCACTGTAGCTGCTTTTAATTTTTAATAATTTTTTTAAAAAAATTTCCATGGAAAATGTGACTTTTTCCAAGGAAAATTGATGCAATCAAACAACAAATGAGGTTTTTTGCATGAAAAATGTTTCATTTTCCGTGAAAAATAAGATCAATCAAACAACAAAATCTGAATTTTCTATGGAAAATTTTTGATTTTCTAGCTAGAAAATAATGCCAATCAAACGACTATTTTTTTTATTTTCCATGTAAAATTTTTCTATGGAAAAATATTCCATGGGAAAATTTTCTTTTCCAGCCATTTTCCATGTTGGCAATCAAACACAGCCTTAAAACAAAGGGAAAAGATCTTTGAAGGTAATTACCTACCTATCCTTATATTATATGATAAATAAATAACAAAATTTATAAATCTATGGCTAAGAATGAGCCATGTCTTAGTTCTATGGTAGTTATCATGAAATTGAGTCCACTTGATTACTTAAAAAAAAAGGGAGGAAAATAGGCTACTAAAAATAGTTATAAAGAGGAATAGAAATTTTAAAATGTTAGTTGAAATACTATATAGAATTGATTAAATATTAAATTAAAACATTAAAATTTTATTATATTTAATTTTAAAAAATTAATTGACAGAAGATATAAAATGAATTAAGTATTGATTAATAATCATTGTTAAATTATAATAATGATGTTTTGAAAAAACATTTAAGATATTAGAAAATAACGACAAAACATGGACGCCTAAAACATTGCTTTAATAGCTTTATTTTTTAGCTCAACCCTAAGTTGATGGACTATATTAGGGTAAATTTTTTGAGAAGTCACTAAACTTTACTCTATTTTCAAATCAGTCATCAAACTTTAATTTGTATCACTTTTGTCACCCATCTTTGATTTAATTACACCAGCTGGTCACCCTGTAAATTTCTGAGCCCTTTTGCTTAGTTGGCGGTCGGAAAGATGAATCACCTTAAATCTATGCTTTGTTGGCAGCTGGACTTTTTTGGTTGGATTGTCCATGTCATGCATCCACAAACACGTCACTGGAGATTGGCCACATCATATTAAACGCAGCCACATCATCTTCGTCTTCTTCCCTCTTCGTTGGGAGAGCTTCAAACAGACATGGAACTCGGGGTGAGGAAGCGTATGTGGGTGGTTGAGCTTTAAATCCCCCTTTTGAAAGCTAAAAGCATTGTGAATCCTCAACCAACAACTCACATTGGGGGGTTTTTTTTATTTGTTATTTTTGTTTTCATAAAACCTCTTCGATGAGTAGTCTGCCAATGTGTATTTGGTTTTTTAGATACCTACTTGTGCATAAGGTATTGTACATGTTACCAGTGTTTCAATTTAAAAAGAGAAAGGAAGGTATTTGTTTGTAAAAAGATTTTCTCTATTCTTCCAACGAAAGATATATATTTTTTAAATGCCCAAACTGTGTAGAAGGTATTCTTTGAATTACATGTTTTTCAATTAAAAAAGAAAGAGGAAGATAGTCATTTAAATTAAAGTTTTTTTAATGCCCTAGATCTCCTTTTTTTTGTTTGGATGAAGGAAAGGGAGGTTTTAATTTGTACAGTTGAACAAGAGATTCAATTTAATATCTATTTTGTGGAATTTTTCAAACTAATTCACTAGATAATTTAGTCAGTTTCAAATTAAGGAGGTGCATACACAATTACCATCTAATTGATAATAAAAACAATTTCATCACATAAGTTGTGTTCTAATATGCTAACACACATCTGCAATAGAGAATAAATAACATAATTTAACATTTGAAACATTTTTTCAGTAGGAAACCAATGACTGAATTTAAAATTTGAAGCAGCAATGTAGTAGGAGATTAATGATATGATTAATTGTATAAACCTTTGATATTGAAAGGAGAACAAATAACCAAGAGAGGGAAAAGAAATAAAAGAAGGGAAAAAAATAGAACGTGTACAGAAGATATACAACTCATTAAGAACTGGAAAATTTGAGTGTTTACAATTCCATGGATGGCAGCAAGTATGAGAAACATCACTCTAATAGTTAAACAACAACTATCTATAGCATTACAATGTCAACAATGAGGTCAAAAACTTCTCCAGAAAATTACAACCCTATTGGTTAAACACATCCACATAGTTTGACAACATTCTACACAAAAATTCTGCAGCAAATTACAACTCCAATGTTTAAAAACATCCACATAGTTTGACAACATTCTGCACAAAAATTATGTAGAAAATTACAACTCCAATGGTTAAAGATATCCACATAGTTTGACAACATTTTGCACAAAAATAATTCTCCACAAAATTACAACACCAATAGTTAAACACATCCACATAGTTTGACAACATTCTGCACAAAAATTATGTAGAAAATTACAACTCCAATGGTTAAAGATATCCACATAGTTTGACAACATTTTGCACAAAAATAATTCTCCACAAAATTACAACACTAATAGTTAAACACATCCACATGGTTTGACAACATTCTGCACAAAAATTATGCACAAAATTACAACTCCAATGGTTAAAGATATCCACATAGTTTGATAACATTCTGCACAAAAATACAACTTATCCACATAGTTTGACAACATTTTCCAATAGTTAAACACAACCATATAGTTAAATATAGCTCTATTCTGCAGACACAATTCAGCATAAATTCAAGAAGTTCTGCCGCCTGTGGGAATCCATATCTTCCTCTTCTTTGCACCATCGATCACCTTCTTTATCTCTCCCTTAAGGCTTCTGAACATTAGGGTTTGCACTAGCCTGAGTTGTTTTTTTGGAAATGACTGTGTGGCCTTGAACTTGAGCTACTTTTTCCTCCTAGCACCTTCAATTTTTGCTTCCTCATCATGGCCTCACATGCAGGTTGTGGCTCCATGTATTGGGTGGTTCTTCTCAAAGTTTCGGGCTTTGGGGTCAAACATGGCACAAGAATGAAATAAATTTGTGACAACCAAAATACTAATCAGAATTGTGACTTGGAAAATATTTTTAGAAAAATGCAGAAGAATGTCGAATGGCATAAAAAGTTAAAATTAACTAACCTGTGACCTTACTGCTTCAAATGCTCCTACTTGGTTGTTTGAGGCCTCTTGTTGTGTGTTTGTGCTCAACAACACAGACTGTGAATTTTATGAGGATGGTATAACATCAACACATGTTGCAGGTTGTCCATAATTTTTTGATAAAAATAAATAGATGAGTTACTTGTGGCAAGTGCTCAAAGTCATATACAAGTGATTTTCTCCTAACCTGATCTTCTACCCTGCCCAAAGCATCAACCTTGGCATTTGGTTTTGCAGGACACAGGTAAGATAGACTAATTGATTGCAAAAAAGAATAAGGTCAAAAGTAAGATAAATCAAAGGCATAGAGATACACCATACTGAAATGTTCTTGCAATACTTGGGGGTCAGTTTGGTCCATAGGGTTGTATTGGCTTGATTGACTTGTCTATGATTGTTGCTGCCTCATTCCCTGCCAAGTCAAAAAACCAAAAACTGAAAACATAACTCATAATGGATCCTATGTTATATAAATTTTTGCGTTGCCATGAAGACTTCTATTGTATAAATTTTTCACCTTTAAGCCACCATGGAATCTTTTATTATGGCCAAGAACAGCACATATAGAGCATCTCATGGATACACCACATATAGGGCTTGGCTTGTGGTACTGCTCAGGGCGCAAGGCATGGCGAGCGCAAGATCTTCGTTATGGCGCGGCTGATCCTGATGATGCGAGCTGTACGGTCAACCATGAGGTCATCGGGCTGACATCAGCGGCATGGCCAAGAGCATGGCCGGCCACTCCCAAGAGAGGTTACTCTTGGGCCTTTGCTTATAAATAGGGGCAAAGGGAGCTGTTGTAAGCTAAGTGAGATTGAGAAGACATTAGGTGAAGGTTGTAACCTCTTCTACTTCAAGAGAGTTATTTTTCTCTCTTTACACTTGGTGTCTCTTGCATCTTTGCTTGTCTCTTAACCAGATTCTAGGGCCGTTGCGAGGGGAAGGTTGGGTTGGTGCAACTAAGCGTAGCCAATCGCCGCATAGCGCCGAGCCAGGCGGGTAAGTGCTGTGACAAGTGGTATCAGAGCCCGAGGTTAAGATATAGCAAGATGGCGTAGGGAACCAAGGCACGGCTTGATCGTCTTGAGGAGCTAATGGCGAGGACTCAGCTAGTCGTCGGGCGGCTAGACAACGTGGTGGGCGCGGAGGCCGAAGGAACTCAGACTCTACCCCTTTGTAAAAGGTATGAAGACCTTCTTGGCCGAGTTCTCGAACTCGGCCGCACCACGGAATTGTTGACCTCAAAAGTGCAGGAACTTTCCGGGGAACTGAGTCACCTCAAGGAGACGGGCCGTAGTCAACCTAGCACGCAGGAAGAAGGTCCTCGCGTGAAGGTTCCGGAATCGGCACCCTTTAATGGTGTGAGGAGTGCAGGGACCCTAGAGAACTTTCTATGGGACGTCGACCAATACTTCAAGGCATCCAAGGTCCCGGAGGTTGATCAGGTCCCTTTGGTAAGGATGTATTTGACAGGGGACGCAAAGCTTTGGTGGAGAACCCGGCAGGTGGATGATACCCGTGCGGGACGCACAACTACCGGTTCTTAGGCGGACCTAAAAAAGGAGTTGCGCGAGCAGTTTCTCCCTGGCAACACTGCTTTTATGGCAAGAGTGGCGCTGTAGAAATTGAAGCATACCGGCACCATTAGGGAGTATGTCAAAGACTTCACATCTTTGATGCTAGATATCACGGAGATGGCCGAGGAGGATAAGCTCTTCTATTTCCAGACAGGATTGCAGCAGTGGGCACAGCTTGAAGTAAGGCGACAAGGAGCGAAGGATCTGGCTTCTGCCATTGCGACGGCCGACTCCTTGGTGGATTTTCAGAGCTCCGCCGCACTCGATGGAGAGAAGGCCAAGTCTCGGCCTAAGGAGAAGAAGTTCGAGAAGAAGCCAATGAAAACTCCCTCCAGATTGTCTTCAGGAGGGAAGGTGAAGGAAGACCGGCAAAGGACAGAGGGCAGGCCGGCAGGCAGCGACCAAAATAGCAAGTCATCAGGATGCTTTATCTGTGATGGACCGCACCGGGCATCGGGACTGCCCGAAGCGGGAGAAGCTCACTGCGTTGGTCACTAAGGGAGATAGTACTCTGACTCTCTCCTTAGAGTCAACCCTCTCCAGTTATTGGGAGCATTGCGGGTTGTGAAAGGTACTTCTCAGCCTCTCTTGTATGTGCACAAAACGCTGAATGGCAGGGAGATTGATGCGATGGTGGACACGAGTGCCACCCATAACTTCATCTGTCACGACATCGCCGCTAGACTAGATCTTTGTGTCGGTTCACACTCTAACCGCATGAAGGCCATCAACTCAGAGGTCAAGGCAGTGGCTGGGAGACTTTCAGGAGTTGCCATACGTGTAGGAGCGTGGGATGGCAAGATCGACCTACTTGTTGTACCATTGGATGATTATCGAGCACTGAACAAAGTGACGGTCAAGAACAAGTATTCGGTGCCATTGATACAGGACTTGTTCGATCGATTGACCAAGGCAACTTACTTCACCAAGCTGGATTTACGCTCTGGATACTGGAAGGCGCGTATTGTAGAAGGGGATGAGCCGAAGACTACATGTGTAACACGCTATAGGGCGTATGAATTCCTTGTAATTCCCTTCGGACTCACCAATACCCCCGCCACATTTTGTCGTCTCATAAATGAGGTATTTCATGAATATATCGATGACTTTGTTGTGGTGTATCTTGATGATGTAGTTGTGTATAGTGAGTCTATGGAGGACATATAAGTCACTTGAGTAGGGTGTTTTGTAGGTTGCGAGAACACAAACTCTACATCAAGTTGGAGAAGTGCGAGTTAGTGTAGCACAACATCAAGTTCCTGGGCACTTGATCTCGCAAGGAGAAGTCCGGATGGATAGGAGGAAAGTGGAGGCAATCCTTGACTGGCTAGCGCCTGGCAAAGCCTCGGAGTTGCGCTCATTCCTTGGGTTGGCCAATTATTATCGAAAGTTCATCAAGGAATACTCCAAGGTGGAGACACTCTTGACTGATCTGCTGAAGAGGGATCGGCCGTTGGGCTGGGACGAGGATCAGAGGCGAGCTTTCAAGAAGTTAAAGGCAGCCATTTCCAGCGAACCCGTATTGAAGCTCCCCGACTTCGAGGTACTCTTTGAGGTACACATTAACGCATCTGACAAGGCTGTAGGCAGAGTGCTTGTCCAGGAGGGACATCCGATGACCTTTGACAGCTGGAAGCTCAAAGATGCAGAGCTGAGGTATTTAGCACACGAGAAGGAGATGTTGGCGGTGATCCACTGTCTTCAGGTGTGGCGAGTCTATCTTTTGGGAACACATTTTGTGATCAAAACAGATAATGTCGCCAACACCTACTTTACGACCCAGAAGAAGCTTTTCCCGAGATAGGCTCGATGGCAGGAAGCAAGTGGTGGAATATGTAGCCGCGTTGGCTCAAGTGGAGTCTGATCTGTCGGCGCAGATCAGAGAGGTCACAAAGACTGACGCTTAGTACTTGAAGATAGTACGAGACGTCGAGGAAGGACTTGTGCGTCGGTATTAGGTGGAGGACGGGTTGATCCATGCCAAAGGCGGCAAGATCTTCATGCCTAAGGGAGGTAAGCTCTGATTCAAGCTGATGAAGGAGCACCATGATACTCGGTGGTCGAGCCACCCGGGTAGGGAAAGGATGAAGGCACTTCTGTCCAAGAATTATTATTGGCCAGACATGGAGGGTGACATAGAGGCCTATGTCAAATCTTGCTATTTGTGTCAGCAAGATAAACCAGAGAGGAGGAAAAAGCGGGACAGCTACAACCGCTACTGCTCGGATCGACCGTGGGACGTCGATTTCCATGGACTTCATCTCGGGATTTCCCAAAGTCAACGACATCTCCGCGGTTATGGTGGTCGTTGATCGGCTAACTAAGTATGTTGTGTTCATTGCTACACCAACTACTTATCCAGCCGAGAAGGCAGCAGCCCTTTTTCTACGTCATGTGGTGAAGCACTTCGGTGTGCCACAAGGCATTGTGAGTGATCGAGACGCCCGGTTCACGGGGCGGTTTTGGATGCCATTGTTTGGCTTCTTAGGAACAGAGCTAAAGTTCTCGACAGCCAATCATCCTCAGACCGATGGGTAGACGAAGCGAGTCAATGCATTGCTCGAGGAGTATCTCCGTCACTATGTCTCGGCTTCCTAGAAGAATTGGCTAGACCTACTTGACACGACGTAGTTTGTTTACAACCTGCACCAGTCCTCAGCAACCGGTCAGAGTCCCTTTGAGCTAGCATATGGATTTCAACCTCTCACTCCACCCGAGGTCGCTAAGCGCAACGCGGGTAGTGGATGTCCTGAAGCGCACAATTATGCTCTGGAGCGACAGGAGATGATGGAGAAGGCGAGAGATAGCTTGGCAAAGGCTGCTAGGCGAATGAAGAAGTATGCGGACCAAGGGAGGAGGCCCTTGGAGTTCAAGATAGGAGATCGGGTGTGGCTGAAGTTGACACCGCAGGTGTGGAAGAAATTGCATTGGAAGAATGTCCACAAGGGTCTGATCTCACGGTACGATGGACCATTCGAGATTGTGCAGAAGGTAGGGAGTGTAGCTTACAGGCTAAACCTACCCGAAAGGTTCAAATTACACCCAACCTTTCATGTAAGCTTCTTCAAGCCCTGTCATGACGATCAACAGCACTGGAGAAGAATCGGTCGGGGTGGGCGCCTCCGACCGTGCAAAAGGAATTTACTCGGATGGCCGAGAAGATTCTGGATCGGAAGGTGGAAAGGCAGAGCAAGAAGAACTGGCGGTCTTATTTTCTAGTCCAATGGAAAGATCTCCCCGAGTCAGAGGCGAGCTGGGAAAAGGACACAACTCTTTGACAGTTCGAGGAGTTATATCAGGCGTACCTTCAAAGCACAACCGACGTGTGCGTTGGGCTCTTTAGGTGCGGGAGGTTTATAGCGGGGCTTTGCGACACACACCCTTGGCGTGGGTGTGACGGGTCGCTTGGTCGAGAGGATGATCGAAGGTCGATCATCTATAGCACATGGTGTACGGTCGATCACCACACTCGGTCATTAGCGGGTATGACATCCCGCGCAACCTATCTAAGGCATGATCGGGGCGCGCTGGCAGGGCCGCGAGCAATGATTGAGCTGGGACGTGGTGTCATCTGCAGGTGTTAGGCCGTGGTGGCCAAAAATATTCTAAGGCATGGGCCTTGAATATATATCCGTGACTTGGTGGTCATGAGGCCATTACCGAGAGACATGGCGCGGGTCACCATCGAGTCGCTATCGATATGGCGTGGGCTGTTACCAAGGAACATGGCGCGGGTCGCCATCGGTAATGCGGGCTGACGCAGGCGGCATAGGGACTCGGCGGTTGTTATCAGCATGAGGTGTACGCATGCATCGGCATGACGCGCGCGCGCAGAGCGCGGCATGGCGCGGGACAGGTCGGCAAGGCATGGCATGTGGTACTGCTCAGGGCGCAGGGCATGGCGAGCGCAGGATCTTCGTTATGGCACGGCTGATCCAGTTGATGCGAGCTATACGGTCAACCATGAGGTCATCGGGCTGATCTCGGGCTGACATCAGCGGCATGGCCAAGGGCATGGCCGACCACTCCCAAGAGAGGTTACTCTTGGGCCTTTGCTTATAAATAGGGGGCAAAGGGGGATGTTGTAAGCCAAGTGAGTTTGAGAAGACCTTAGGTGAAGGTCGTAACCTCTTCCACTTCAAGAGAGTTATTTTTCTCTCTTTACACTTGGTGTCTCTTGCATCTTAGCTTGTCTCTTAACCAGATTCTAGGGCCGTTGCGAGGGGAAGGCTGGGTTAGTGCGACTGAGCGTAGCCAATCGCAGCATAGCTCTGAGCCAGGCGGGTAAGCGCTGTGACACCACCCATGATCGGCCAAAAATAAAAGGACCATTGTATTTTCATAAAGAGAATAAAAAGATTTGAGCTATTAGTATAACCTGACATTACGTTCAAATATCCTAAATAAATATCTGAAAAATTAATAATTTTTATTAAATAATATTTTTTTCAGGTCTTGACTTGGATAAACGTACTAATTAATAATCTCATTGAATGTATAAAATAATATTTTTTTTAAAACTCTTTACCGGCCAATGTAAGAATAAATTAATAATTCATCAAATACATAGAAAAACCATATAAATTTCATAAAATTGAACTGCTTCTATTAAAAAAAATTCTTTTCTAAAATATGCATCTAAGGGGATGTTTAGTTACCCGTATTTCAAATTACAGTATAAGTCAAATTACTTATAATTGAAATTACTGTATTTTAACTTACATCATGGTTGTTTGGTTACCCGTAAATGAAAATACTGAATTTACTTTTCAAGGGTTTGGTTTGATGTAAATTATGAATTAAAATCACCATGTAAAGTAAGTGGTGAGATTACCCTATTTTCAAAAAAAAAAAATATATTTTATAACTTTTATTTTATTTATTTAAATGGAGATCACATTCATGATCCCATATATTTTCCTATCTTCATTTCTGCAGATCAGAAGAAAGGAAAATAAAATAAAATAAAATAAAATAAATGTAAGAACTAATTGGATTATTTCCAGCAAAACTTCGGTATCCAAACAAAAGGCCTCAGAAGAACAGATTCTTATCATGAAAATAAATCAAACGATGAGGGCCAAATGTGTTGATCATCACATGCACGAACACATACAGTATAAATAAATATGAAAAGTCCAAGAAAACAATTGTCCGATGAACACTTGCTTGCCATGGTAGTCGTTGATGCCGAGGACAAAGTAACAGGAGGAATCAAGCACTGGCTCAACAGCAGCGTCGGGTTTCCAGGGGAGGACGAAAGCATGTGGCGAAGAGTTCACAAGACAAGGGAACCTCGAGGCGGATCTCACAGCGGTTGCGGCGGGAGACGACGCGGAGGTGGCCAGTCTAGATCTGGACGGATTGGAGCCACTCAGTGCACTTGTATCCGCCACTGGTCCTGCGTGGGGGAATTTTGTAGATAGTAACCATGCGGACGACGAGGAGTGTTTGCTTCATCACTCCTCCTCATCGATGACCTCCTCCACGGTGTCTCTGGTGGCTGGCGTCAACATTGAGAAGAGAGGGACCAAGATCTCAGAGTAGAGACAATGGGAATGAAAGAGCAGAGAGAAAGCGGAGCAAAGATACATCGACGATCTGGAAGTTGCGAGGATGAAGAAAATAAAGTTTGGATTTGGACTGAGGGAGAAGAGATCGGGTGAAGGGGATGAAGGAGATAGAAGAGGGGAAACTTTAACCAAACACAAATGCTGCATTTTGACTTACAGCCAATTTGGTCGTAAGTCCAAATACAGCAAAACACCCCAAATATATAATTTAATTTACTGAATATATCCTTTGACAGCAAACCAAACAGCCTATGTTGGTATTTTACATATAAATCAAATCATTACACCTACTTACAGGATAACCAAACAGCCCCTAAAAGCATTTGTTTCTTCTTTGTCTTTAAATTACACCATATTTGATATTTTCTTCTTATTTTTAAGGTTTGTATTGCTATAAAGTCTCTTTCATAATAATATTTGACAAAATACAATTATCATTTAGATCTTGACTGTCATCAATTGACATATCTATTAGCCTTTGAATAATCTCTACATTTATAAGTGATCCTATAAGTGATCACATTATCATTTTACACTAGAGTAGTTCAAAGATTACTCAACATTTACTGTATGTTTATATTATTATAAAATAAAAATAATTGTTTTTAGTCCATGTATACTTTCTTCTTCACCGACTTGCTCAAAATCATTCTTTCTTATAAATAAATAGAAGTCCACTATGTTAATTTTTCAAGAGTTGTTGCACCTATCTTACTGTATAAAATATAAAAACTCCCTCTAAATTAATAAATATTAATTTATAAATAAATATTGATAAATAAATAATCTCTACAAAATAAGAATTCTTTTTTGTCCAAAAAATATTATTTTATAAAGGTTTTTCAATATTCATTTAAACTAAATAAGAACAAATATATATAATAAACGATAAACATGAAAACAACTAATATACTAAATAATACTTCCTTTACATTGTGATAATATAAACTTAATTAGATTAACAACTAAAGAGTTTATGATAGATTAAGTGTTTCAGATTATCAACAAATGACAGTCAAATGTGAAATGTTATTTTGAAAGTTATAACCACATACTACACAATTAAAAAAGTTTGAAGCTCACATAAGTTTTTTTCCTAAAAGAATTGTGGTCTTCATGCTCCAAAAGTACCAAAGGATCTAATATCTCCCATATGTCACGTTTGTCATCTCTGTTTTAATTTTAACCACCCTTCTTCAAACATATTCCTCAAGTCACCACTGATGCATACTAATTCCCAAACCAAAGTTATTCTTAAAGATCAAGCTATCATCTTTACTAGCTAATATCACACATGCAACATAAAAGAATAATCAAACAAAAATCCCTCCATTCTATGGTAAAGGATTCACAAAACCAACCATGTACACCCTAACACAGCAACAAATACAAGAGCTGAAAGAGTTGAAAGAGTTGAACAACTCACTCTGCAAGAGTCTCACTGTCATTGAACAACATCCTCCTCTTCATGCTTTAAACGCAGCAAGTGCAAGAAAGTAATATAAATCTATTCATCCTTAAAAATATATATATTTTCCAATTCTAAGTTACACATCATAATGAGACCCTTCTTTCAATTCCCATCCCTAATGTAATCACAAATGTACTTAAAAAAAAAACACAAGCAACAATCCCTCTAATACAATCCACTCAAACAAAGGATTCACATAAGCATGTACTGATGTACCAACAACAAAAGATAGTAAACGAGCTTCTTGATGTACCAAATTAATCCATTTTTTATCACAAATGAATTCAAATTCCCAAACCAAATGCGTTCTTAAGATCAAGCTCATATCTCTACTAGCTAAATCTATGCACAACAAAAACAATGAACAATCAAAAGCCACAAAAACAAAAGATTTACATAAACACACATAACAACAGCTACTACAAATTAAGAGTTTTTTTAATGTACCAATTTAATCCACTTTTCATCTTTCCATGTTAGTTCACTCTCTCTTCCTACAACCTTTTCCTCAACTCATCGGCATTATCACAAACCAATACCAATCGCCAAACCAAATGAATTCTTAAATATCAAGCTCACAACTCAACAAGCAAAATCATCACAAATGGCACAATAAAAACAATAAGCAAAATCAAAATTCCCCTCCACAATTCATTCAAATTAAAACAAAACACTCACATATTAAACATATGCACAACAACAAAATACTGTGGAAAAAAGAAGAGAGTCAAAAGTTAAAACAAACTCACCATCCAAAATCAATCTCTTCTCTCATTGGACACCAACTTCTTCCTCCTCCTCCTCCTCCTCCTCCTCCTCCTTCTCCGGCACCACTGCCACCGCCGCCGCACCATTCCCATTAATCTTCTCAAACTCCTCAACAAGCTCCGCATCGACATTCTCCACCGGCTCCCAAGTAGCCTCCTCCAAATCAACCCACTTAACCAAATACTCAACTCTCCCCTCTTCCCCTTCCCTCCTTCCCACA
This sequence comes from Dioscorea cayenensis subsp. rotundata, assembly GCF_009730915.1. Classification (NCBI taxonomy): domain Eukaryota; kingdom Viridiplantae; phylum Streptophyta; class Magnoliopsida; order Dioscoreales; family Dioscoreaceae; genus Dioscorea; species Dioscorea cayenensis. The sequence continues at coordinate 62,118 of NW_024088219.1, forward strand.
ACCTTCTCTGCAACCCCATACTCCAACCCTTCCTCAAAATCCCTAACCAAATCCTCCCCAATCCACTTCTCCTTCACCCATTCCCTTTCCCCACCATCTCTCCACTCTACCAAATACTCCCTTCTCTCCCCTTCCCCTCTCTTTTCCAACACCTTCTCCACCTCCACAAACTCATAGACCTCCTTCTCCAACTCCCTAATCACTCCTTCCAACCCTAATCTTCTCCCAAATGCCACTAAACTCCCTTTGGGTATCCCTTCCAACACCTCCCTTGCAACCTCCAATGCAGTCCTCCCCTGCCCATCCACCACCTCCACATCCACCCCCACCTCCATCAACGCCCTCACGGCTTCCGCCTTCCCATACCCCGCCGCCACATGCAACGCCGTCAACCCCCCTGCCGCCCTCTCCTTCTTCCCCAAATCCGCCCCCGCCGCCGCCAACACTCGCACGCACTCCTCCGACCCTATCCCCGCCGCGAAATGCAATGCCGTGCGCCCGTCGGCGTCCTCCGCGTCCGGATCCCGCTCTGTGGTTTCGTCCGAGAGGAGAGCAGAGAGGGCGGCCGCGTCGGCCTTCTTGGCTGCTGTCCACCATGGGGTTTCGTACTCGGCGACGACGTCGGCGGCGATCGATGAGGATGGAAGCCAAGAAGGTTCATGGCCGTCTTTCCATTCGATGAGGTACTCAGTGGAGGTGGAAGTGGAGACGGAGCCATCGTCGTTGAAGATCGGCGTAGTGATTGTGCGGCTTCCGATGATCTTGTTGACCTCGCCGTAAGAAGAGGGATCATCGTCCTTGTCATCGTTTCCGGCGCCGGCGGTAGGGAACTGGTCTTGGAAAACGGAGGAGCGGAGAGGAGAGAAGAGACGGTGAGGAGGAAGCGAAGAGAGGGTTTGGAAATGGGAATGAGAATGGGATTGGGAGGGAGCTTGAGACGAGAAAGAGAAGGGTTTACGAGCATGGTCGCCATTGGAAGGAGTGGCGGGGGAGTGAAGGTGATGGAGGAGGAGGATAAGGGCGTGGATGTGGTTGGAATCGGGGAATTATGTTTAAAAGAGAACGTTTTTGCCTAATATGCCCCTTGGTTAAATGGGTATATTTGGGTTTTTTTATTTTAAATATTGTAAAAAACATTACACAGCTTAGGGATTATTTATCAAAATGGGTAAATTTTGCAAAAATAGAAAAACTTTCCTAGTTTTTTTAACTTTTTAAAAGAGGGAGGTTCTCCCATTTTTTATTTTTTATATTAAAACAAAGTGAAAATGAGAGAGCTTCACCGCTAATATGACAATTGTTAATACAACAAGTAATTATAACATAATATAATTATTTATAAAAAACTAATGATATAATATAATTATTAATAAAAATTAGTCTAAAAATATAGTGGATTATCTAATTAAATTACTTAGGGCGCTAATAAGATAATTATTAATATAATTAATAATTATCATATAATACAATTATTAATATAAACTAATGACTAAATGTAATTATTAATAAAAAAAATTAACCTAATAATATATTAGGTTATATGAATATAAAAAAATTACTTTTTCCAAAAAAATAGATGAAATGTGGTCACTTTGTAATTTTATAAACGCAATAAAAAATTATCAATAGAATCCCGTACACATTTAAGTATAAAATAGCGGACAATTAAAAGTTGAAATAGAATTAGAAGGAGAGAAAATGAGAATTGGGGAAGATGATAAGAATTAGGAAGTGGGGATTATATAAGAAAGCAAAATAAAAAAAAAATGCAATCGTAAGGAAAAAGGGTAAGATTTTTTTATGATCGTTAGTAGGCACTAACTAACCGATATATACATATATATAAAAAGTGAAAACTCAATGCTTAGTTGCCGTTAAGATTTTTTTAAAAAAAAAGGAAAAACCGGAGAGAATCTCCTATTTTAAAATTTTTTATTAATAAAAAAAATAAAAACGAGAGAAGCTATCCCGTTTTTCACCTTTCTTAATAAAAAAATGTTGAAAATAAGGGAAAGCTTTCCTAGTTTTTGCCCAACTTGTGCATTTTGGTAAATAATCCATAAACTGCGTAATTCCATAATTATTTTTTTAATATAAAAAAAGCTATATTTGCTTTTTTTATGTTTTTTTAATTACAAATTAATTTATAGATTTTGTAAATATATGAATTTAGTTTTAGACTTTTTATCATGTTTGACTAAGTTATAATATTAAATAAAATTAAATAAAATAAGAAAATAGTTTAGTTTTTTTTATTAAAATTTTAATTTAAAAAATTTAAATAAATATTTTTTTCTAAAGAAATAAATACCTTTATAATGATAAATAAGTAAATAGCATGACACAGATTGGAGTTGTATTCAACCACTTCGCTTTATATTAATAAATTACATAAAATATGGTGGGATATCTATAACAACAATATTAATTACTAAAAACATTAAGATTTTAAATATGCTTAATAGCATGCAATCTACACAAAACTCATATAAAGTGACCAAAGTTCTTCTCCACGTCCAATGTGGGACTATAACTTATACTAAGATGAGTGAGCAGCTTAGTTTGAGTAAATGGAGGCATGTAGGATCGTCCAAGGATCCACAAGCAACAAACAATGATTTAAGAAATGCGTCCCGTAACAATTCTTCACCACACTCATAATCTTATGTACGACCAAAATTAATGGATAATGCAACAAGGAATCTCAAAAGATAATCAAACTTAATCATAAGAAAAATGAAGGAATGAACTGCTTGATTCTTTGGTTTTCACTAAATCAAGTTAAGGTGTCTTTGAAGACTTGGACTTTAACCTTTCATTAGAGTTTCAAACTGATAGAGCTAGATAGTAGTGAATTGAGTCTTGAATTACAGTTCCTTGAATCAGAATTCAACTTTAATAATGATCTCGTGATTGCACTTAGATGTACAAGGTTGGCGCGTTATTGGCCATGCACTCAATATCATTAATTTCATTTAGATTATTAGAAAGTTAGCCCACTAACTCTCATAGCTGGGGCCTGACAACTATCTCCACATAAGTGAGATCTTCATAGATATCTGTAGTGTAATATCTAGCTTAACCAGCCTTTGATCTCATTAAAAGCTATGCTCAACCTTAAATCACTACATGAGAGCACACGTCATAGGAATGGGATAATAATATACATATCTCAAATATGTGTAGGGTGCTCTCTTGGTCAACTAATCAATAGCTTCCCCTTGAACTTCTATCTTAAGATCTCCATTCAAAGAATTAGGGTTACTATTGTTATTAACCTTCACGGGCTAAGCCCTCATTCCCCTTGACGCCTCAGCTATCATTTGTCTCTATAAACCTTTATTCATTAAATATGCTAGATTTAGCTCTAACTTTATGTAATCAATGCTCACAACATTGTGCTTCAGATGTCTCCATACTGGCTTGTGGTGGATCCACATATGCATGTTCATTTTATCATTAGTACTTTTAGGCTTACACAATTCAATAGCAGATTTTGAATCACAATATATAGCAATAAGAGGCATAGGGAAAGACAAAACAGGAATCTCAAAAAGTAAATTTCTAATCCACTCAACCTCTGTACATGTAGAATCAGCACAATCAATTCAGCTTCCATGGTGCTCCTAGCATTGAGCTTCTTCTTAGCAGATTTCCATTGGACAACTCCTCCTCAAAGTAAGAATACTTGGCATGGTTGATTTTAGATCCACCAAGTTAGATATCCCGTTAGCATCTATATATCCCTCAACCCTACTACGGAATCCAGTATACCTCAGTCCAAAAGACATAATGAACTTTAGTAAATGTGAGAAACCTCTCAAAAAAATCTAGTATTCTTGATTTGGTTTACTGATATATCTACTAAGTCTAAATACAAAATATGCAATATCAGGTCTGGATCTATTTGACAAATATATCAGAGATAATATGATCTGAGCACAAAAGATCCTAATTCACAGGTTTACCTTTATTTTTCTTAAGGTGTACACTGGGATCAAAAAGTGTAGCAACAGACTTGCAATCCAGATATCCATATTTTTTCAACACTTTCTCAGATGTAATGAGATTTCGATAAAGTGATGCCATATAATGATCTAGTAAGCTTGATTCCTAGGATAACATCAACTTCTCCTAGATCTTTCATATCAAACCTTACTGATATGAAAGTTCTTGACATTATAGACAAGATCAAGATCAAAAGTGTACATAAGTAGATCATCAACATACATCACACAATAACACATTTGGCATCTACTAACTTATTGTAAACACACCTATCAAAGTTGTTTACAATAAATCCATAAGAAATTATTGTAGAGTCAAACTTAGCATGCCACTGCTAAGGGGCTTGCTTAATTCCATAAAGAGATTTTTCAAGTTTGCATATCTTGTGCTCTTGATCCAGGGATAACAAAGCCTTCAGGTTGCTCCATGTAAATTTCTTCCTCTAAATCACCATTTAGGAAGACAGTCTTTACATCTATATGATGGATTTCAAGACTAAAAGCAAAGGCAAGTGCTATAAGGATCCTAATGGTGGTAGTGCATGCTACTGATGGGTAGGTGTCAAAGTAATCAAATCCTTTTTTCTATTTGAACCCTTTTGCAACTAACTTGACCTTGAACTGTTTAATGGATCCATCAGGTCTCAATTTCTTCCTAAAGACCTATTTACAACCTAAAGGTTTACTCACATGAGCCATGGAAGTAAGTATCCAGGTGTGGTTACTCATAATTGAGTAATACTCATCATCGACAGCTTCTTTCTAGAAAACTAAATCAACAGAAACCATAGTCTCTTGATAAGTGGTAGGAGTATCCTCAATCATGAAGGTGACAAAATCATCTCCTAGGTTTCTTTCAACTCTTCCCTCTTGTTTCTTCTAGGTTCTTGTACAGGAATAGAAACTGACCCAGAAGTGGAGCTAGAGGTCAGAGGTACATAAGGAATAGGACTGGAGTAGACTTGCCCATGAGTGGGCTCCGGCCAGGCTAGATATGTATATAGTAAAATTTAAACTTGTTCAGGCCCGGCCCGACCCAACACTATGACAAAATTGATAATTAGTGACAAATTTAATTTTGACATATTGGTTTTTCGTCACAAAAAGAATACATAACGTGACAAAATCTTTATTTAGTCACTCATTTCTCTTGTTTGAGAATTATATGTGACAATAATTTAAATTACCATATGATATTGTTACAAAAGGTTTAGCTCCAAATGCACTTGTATTTTTAGTGACAACTTAAATATTAAGTGACAAATATAGTATGTCATTAATAAAAAATTTCTTTTGTGACAAATTTTAAAATATATTGTTTTTAAAATAAATTTAATATGATGTCACTAATATTAACAAATATTATCAATGACAATTTGAATTTTTTTTTATGTATCTTAATTTATTTTTATGACACATAGATTTGTCACAAAAATATAATTAATAATGACATTATAATATTGTTGTCACAAATAAATATCGCGTTAAGTGATGATATTGGATAATGTCACTATTTATTACTAAATTTAATGACATTAATCATCTATCACTAATAAATTTTGGTAGTTAAATGCTAAATGTCATTAGAAGATAAAAATACTAAATGTCATAAATATTGTTTTATGCTTTACTATCAATTTAGGATAAAAATTTAACAAAATTATTTATATTAACTGACATAGATATGAGTAAAGACATAGCTAAAACTTTTTGGGAGTTTTGCAGGTGTACCCCTGAATAATTTTGAAATTGCATATTTGCCCTTGAATAAAAGATAATTGCATACATACCCTTGAATAATATATATATAATTATGTATATATCAATGGGGTTCAAATTAGTTGAAACCCATCCGTTAAGAATAGGGGTGAGCAAAACCGGATCGGATACCCGATTTATCGGATCGGCAAAAGCTTGACCCGTATCCGACCCGGTTTAAACCCGATACTAAAAATTGGGTACCCGGTTTAAACCGGGTCGGATATCGGATATCCGGATCCAAATTAAGTTTCATCTACTCCATGGATTTTTTTTTTATATAACAACATCAACATTCATAAAAAAAAACAAATATGAGAAACTTGTAACTTATAAAGAGGATTAAAACCTTACATTATTCTCCCCACAAAAAAATTCAAAAAAATAATAAAGAGTTTCACCGATCTTAGACATAAAGATTTGAATTTCTTTTCCTTTTACTTTTAACCCTATAAGAGTTTAAATTTATTAATAGGTATATATATATATATATATATATATATAATAATGTAACTATATAAGTAACTCTTTAAGTATTTAAATAAGGGATTTAAATCTACTTACGTCCCTTGTAAGATTTTTAAATTTATTAATATATATATATAATAAATTTAAATTTTTATAATCTAAAAAGTAAAAAAAGATATCTTAAAAGGGTTTAAATGAGGGATTTGGAAAATTTAAACTAAAAAGGGTTTAAATGAGGGATTTGGATCTTTTTTTACTTTTTAAACCATATAAAAATTAAATTTATTATATCTAATTATATATCTATATCTAATTATATATATATATATATAAATGAATATATTAAAAACCGGATCGGATCTAGGATAACTAGGGTTTTAATTTCTCCCTACCTGTATCCGATCCGGTTTTCACCTTAAAAATTGGACGGGTACCGACCCTCTTTTCGGATCGGACCCAAAAATTAGGGTAAAAACCCGGATATCGGATCGGATCATAGGATCCGGATTTTTTTGCTCACCCCTAGTTAACAAACAACATATATATAAAATGACCATTACACCCTTTGCATATATACCATTGAAAAAAATTTATTGTAAAATGACCATGTATGAATACCAACTTTAAAATTTGATATTTAAAATAGTTAAAAAAAATTTATGTAGGGTTATTTTGGAACTTTTGTATATCTTAATCCAAGTTTTAACCATAGTTAGTAAAGTTTGATTAACTTGATGATGAATCTAACGATGAAGGGCATATTCGCAATTACTCTATACTTTTCGAGGGTATATACACATGACGTTTTTCCGAGGAAATTGCGATTATAAAACTTTTGAGGGTATTATAACGATTTTTCCTGGGACTTTTAGGTGGGTCACCTAAAACATCAGGGGCAAATAACACTTTTTTTTATAAATATTTTTATAAAATAAAATTTTTGATATTATATATGCATAACAATTTGTTGAAGGTGCTAAGCAAACAATAGACTTATCTAAATATTTTTCTAAAGACATATTTTTATACTATATAAATAACTTTTGCAAGTACTGAGAAATATTATATTTTTGCAAAAAGAATATAAATTTTTATGCTATATAAACCAATTTAATACCAAGGGGTAGGGGACAAAAACTTTGAAAATATTTTTCTTAAAAATATAATTTTTAAACTATATTGATCAATTTAGTATAGCATTTTTACATTTTCATTTATTTCATTTGAATTATATTAATTTTTTAATTTTTATTTGAATTCAAATAATTATGTTTATCTCCTTTTAAATAAATTTTTAAAAATTTTATTCGAGATATTTGATATTAATACTCTTATACATATTACTATCAATAAATAAAATTATAAGAGCAAATCTTACCATCAATTAGTTAGATAATTTTTTTTTGAAATTAAGAAACTAATATCTAAAGGGATAAATTGTAAAAGGCCTAATTACTAATTTAAAATTCAAGTTTCATTGGTTTAAATTTGTTAATAATTTTTTAAAAAATTATTACGAATTTTATTTAAAACAAGATTTTATTTTATTGAATTTTAATGAATTTTAATTCAATAAAAAGATATATCCAATTAAAAAAATTTGAATAATTTTAATTTATCTAAATTTAATTTAAATTTTTTAAAAAGTTTAAGAAAAATTCTATATAAATGTCTCTCTCAATCCCTATTCTTTCTCAATCTTTCTTTTTCTTTCTCATCATCACTAGCCTACACTATCTTTCTTCTTCTCTTGTTCATAAAATTTTTATTCGGGTTTTGTTGATATTATTCTTTTAATTGCTTGACGAGCTGTTAATTTTTATGGTGTGGTGATGTTGGTTTGGTGGAGATGGGAATATTTGATCGACTATTTAAAAGAGATTGACACTCGGCTACAATTTATGTTAAAAGACTTCTTTCAAAGGTTAGCCATTAGTATTGATTCTTGTGTGTGTATTAATTATGTAATTTCTTTTAATTATTTTGTTTTTATAATGGAAGATTGTTTATAATTTTTGAGTACTGTTGATTAGTACTACCTAAGTTGTTAAAGTTTGGTATAAATTAATTAATTAGTGTTATGAGTATTTATTGTGTTTATTATTAATTTTATCGGGTGCA
>NW_024088220.1:0-6203 GCF_009730915.1 Dioscorea cayenensis subsp. rotundata
GACACTAAGGATTACTACACAGCCACTCGTTGCTCGCGCAACTAAGCCCCAGCGGAGTTCGTCTCTTAGCACATCACTCTATTGTAACTGCAAACAGCTCTTGGAATGTAGAGGTACAGTAAATCACACCGAAGGAGAAAGGGGACGCTCCGCTACATCTTGACTCACCCTCTCAACCCCCTCCAATCTAGCATTGTCTAACCCTCATGGTGTGTCACTCATCCACAAGGATTACCATTATGGATTCTCAACCCTAGTGTCACTCTAAGGGAAAATGAACACAACAAGCATTCAAGATTGGAACTTAATTAAAAACATCAATTAATTTAAGCATAATAGGAGGTTAAGGAAACAATATCATCAGAGCGTTTACAAGTCCAAGCACCCACTAAGGGTTTAGCTCTCCATGGAGAAAAATACAATCAACAATGAAGTCAAAAGTAAAGAGATGCAATCCATGAATAAAATCCCCTTGGTATTCATGTCGATAGTCTTGTGGAGTAGCCTCGGTCTCTTCAAAGGTTCCCTCATCAAGCTTAGGGCACACCTCACTAAATCGATGTTGACGAAAGCTCCCCCAATAACTATCTTCCAATGGAATGCGATATAGTAAGCCGTAGAACCACTCCAAAAACCTTCACAAAGCCTCTTTAAGCCCTAGCCGCAGGCCTCTCCATAGTTGGGGAAAAGATGGAAAAGAGGATCCCCAAATCGGTACAAGTTGCGCCTTTATAAAGGGCTGGAATCGGGAATTCACAAGGGTGTGTGGAATTTCCACACTCCCGTGTGAGTCTACAGGAAATCTATTTTCGACGGTCTGTGAACACTAACTACTACAGTAAATTACCACATGTATTTGCTACAGTACTCCACCAAAGTTCTCTTGAATCAATGCTTTTCATCGAGGTAACAAAAACGGGCACACATCTATACTGTAGATCGCATTGCATCTTCAAGTAAAAGCACATTTGACGAGAATCTTACTTACCTTACACAAGTCGGAACACATGAGTGTGACTGCCTTTGTGCCCCTCCAATTTTAATATTCCATCAAGTATAATAGAGGTTGGCACACACTCATATGTCTTCGCGCACAACTTACGTCTCCTCGTGTGTCCACTTCAAGATTCCATCAACATAATGAATTCGCAATCTACTTTGGCTCCTTTCTTGTGGATTATTGGTGTTTTCGTAGGCTTAATTGTGATTGCCAAAGTGTCTTGGACATTTGAGCGTGTTTTTTATTGATTCTCGGGTCAGTTTTTCATAGTAAATGCAAGCTTTGTATGTGTATAAGTGTACAAAAATTTTCTACAGAGTCTGTGATTTTTTCTAAGTCATCCAGAGAAGACACTCGGCCGTGTGAAATTTTCACACGGGCATGTGCTTTTGTTTAGAGCTCAACTTTTCCATTTCGAGAAGACACAAGGGCGTGTGAATGCCCCTGTGAACGACCATGTGATAGTCACATGCCCGTGGGTAATTTACACACGGGCGTGTGTTTCTCAATAGAGTTCAGAGCTCTATCTCGAGAAAACATAGGGGCGAGAGTCTGCCCCTGTGAATTACACACGGGCGTGGGTAATTTCTACACGCCCGTGTGAAACTCTGCAGAGAAGTTCTCCTCCATCACGAGAAGACACAGGGGCATATGAGTGTCCCTATGAGTAGAACTTGTGAAGATCCACGGCCGTGTGGAATTTCCACATCGGCGTGTGAAGTACTTAGAGAAATTTTTTCGGATGGACAGAGAAGCCACAAGGACGTATGGGTTCCCCTGTGGGTCGGGCACACAGGAGTGGGGAATTTCCACACACCCGTGTGGATGCGTTCAGAGGCAAGAGATGCCATCCTGAGGGCACATAGGGCCTTGTGTCTGCCCCTGTGAAGCTCTCCTGTCGAGTCACACGGGCATGGGTAATTTCAACATGCCTGTGTAAAGGTACAGAACTCAGAGAATGCATCCTCGCACTCTCCCGACCTCTCACCAACATTTTAGAGGGATTTTACTTGAGTTTTCGGGCCTTTTTAAAGTTTTTCATCTTCATCTTGTCGGTAAACCCTCATTTTCTCTTTTCTTTGTCAATCTTGATTTATTTCAATTAAACTGGTGAATGTTGCTTCGTTTCTATGATTACAAGGTTGGTGGATGCTTAGAATGAGTTTAGAAATGATTTTGGGATATATTTTTCGATTTTTAGCATAGTGGCCGTGCATCTTTCACGCCCCGTGGATCCATACGAGCGTGTGGAATTTCCACACGACCGTATGGATTTCTGCAGTATTGTCCTGTGAGTTTATTTGATTGATTCTCATCTCAATTCATAGAGATATGGCTCCTAGAACAAAGAAAGCAGCCAGCAAGTGTCCCAAAGAGCATTCTACTGAGCCGGAACAAATATAGTTTGCTGTTCCCGAGCATCGGGCTCGCTTCGAGCATTTGTCCAAGTTGAAATTTGACAATCACGATTTCTAGATCTCAGCGCGTTGAGAGGGGTTTAGTGAGGCGATGAGATAGCCGATGAGATTGAGGAGCTGTGGGCCATGGGAAGCTGTTGGTGGTTATTAGCAGTTTGTGAGCCAGCTGGCCGGTGGGCAGGCGTTGCGGCTGCGCTCGTGGTGTCGCCACATTGACGCTGGAGGTACTAGCGTCTTTTAAGTTCGATAGATCATATTGTAGATTTGATAGTGTTGATACCATACAGTTCAGAGCATTTGGGCATCATTACAGTATAAGTGTCACACAGTTTTTCAGTACGGCTTTGATTATATGACGAGCCATTCACAGACACAAAGGAGTACGCTCAGTTACTAACAGGGGCAGTATATGCCGGGAGTGTCTAAGGCTATGTGCATGTCCTGGCCGAGCTACAGATACATACATGTTGTTTTCAGTAGATTAGTGAGTGGCCGAGGCGACAACACAGGCGTTCTGGGCTGACAGGAGCTTCTCTATTTGTATTCGATGGTGCAGAGAGAGCCGATTCATCTGGGGCATATCGTAGCTGATTACCTGCACTATCAGGGCCAGTATGCCAGACTTGGCATTCTGTTCTCAGGCCCCTACATCACCAAACTCATCATGGGGATGGGTCTGACAGACGCTATCAGGGGGGCCAGCAGGCTATTATACCATCTCCTCTCAGCATAGAGACTATGATATTGATGTGGATGGTCCAGCGGTACCGACTAGGGGTCTATGTGATGATCATGCCCCCATTTGAGACAGCCGAGGCCAAAGGAGATGCAGCGCAGGGTTCACAGCTAGTGTTAGAGCCACAGCATTAGCAGGTGCATACAAAGATACCCCCCGCAGCACAGGATCCACCTGAAAAGCAGATATTTTCACTGACTCGAGTCCATGATCACTTTGAGAGGCTCGAGAGTGCGGTGGGGGTACTCCAGTCTGAGATTGCTGAGGTTCGCGAGACACCGACCGTGCACCACACAGAGGTTATGGCGCGTCTCGCCATCTTACAGTTGATCCTCGAGCGAGACTCGACATCATCAGTGGTAGTTGATCCACCTATTTCATCATCAGCACCACCAACAACAACAGAGCCCGCACCAGATACCGATGCTTGATGCGTCTTTACTTTTCTTTGTTCTTATTTTTCATATTTCATTTTCATATTTTGGACTTGTACTACTCAGCAAGGATCTTCCTTCTGAGTTTATCTTTTATTTTTGTTGTCTCGAGTTGCCTTTCATTGCTTTATCTATATATACTTGAGCTTTATTTTATTTTTATTGAGCTTCACTGAACCCTTTTGTGTATACGTGCAGATGGTCTTGTGAGTATGGAAATTGAGGAATAGTCATGGACACGATCAATGTGATTTTTACATCGCCATGTGTGCTCCACAACCCATTGGAACTCAACTCAAAGAATTTAGCTCCATCAAACGAACCATTAGGAGTTCATGGGAGTATTGTTTCAATTGCCCACTTCCACATAAGCTTTTGAGTGTTATACTTTTTATTGTGCTTCCATATGTACATTGAGGGCAATGTACATCTTAAGTGTGTGTGTGTGTGTGGGGAGTTCACATTACACATGTTCTATACATATGCTTTGATTGTGTATGCTAACGTAGCCAATGGTGGTTCACCTTAGTTGCAATGGTTGTATTCTTGAGTTTAGGAGAATTTTTAACATTGAATGTTCTCATGCTCTAGTTTTTACTTGAATTTCTAGGAATTTTTGCCCGATTGACACTTGTTGCACTACTCACTCATGAAACTTTGTGGAAACTCAAGTTTGATGTTTAAGGGACTGGTTAGTTATGTTTCTTGTGTTAATTATGTTGAAAAAAATGGAAAAAGAAAGAAAAATGTTTGTTTTCGTTGTGCATTTGGGGTGGAAAGAGCTACCACCTATGAAGTATGAAGCTACTCTCGTAAGTTGGATACTAGTTATGCACTAATAAGAGAAAAAGCTATCTCATGGGATGAGTGAAAGTTACTACCCCGGAAAAAAAAGCTACCACCTCGAAAGTGTGAAAAGCCACCTTAGCGACCGCTTCGGAAAAGGCTACCTTAGAGGATGTGTAAAGCTACTACCGTCTCTTTGCTTTGTTTGGTATATAAATAAGTCCCTTATGCTTAAAACTTTAAGGAGTATACGTTGGGTCGACTTGAGTGAGTCTACACACACTTACTTGATTTCAGGTTTGTTGTCTTTTTTGGTTCGAGTTTTTAGCTAGAGCATTGATTTTTTGTATTTAGTGTTGAAATTCCCCTTACTTGTAGAATGCTTCCCTTTGCATGCTTTGGTGAACCTACGGCTAAGCACTTTCAATATTTCCTTCTTCTATGATTCAATGTTTTATTTTTGCTTGAGGACAAGCAAAAGCTTAAGTGTGGGGGAGTTTGATAAGTGCTTGTATATTAATAATATGAAGTATTCTTTTCTTACATTGAACATTACTTTTCTCAGATTTTATCCCTCATACATGTGTATTTGTGTTACATTTGTGCATGTAGGGTTGTGGAGACAAGTATAGAAGAAAGAAGCCAAAGTAGATTGTGTTTGCACTTTGTTGATGGAATCTTAGAGTGAACAAACGTGAAGACACAAGTTGTGCTCAAAGACATATGAGTGTGTGCCAACCTCTCTTGTGCTCAAGTGAATATGCAAATTGGAATGGAACAAAGGCAGTTACACTCATGTGTTCTGACTTGTGCAATCCTAGCAAGATTGTCGTCAAATGTGTTTTTATTTGATGATGCAACGCGATCTACAGCATGGATGTTCGCTCGTTTATGTTGCCTCGATGAAAAGTGTGGATTCGGGAGTATTTTGGCAGAGTATTGTTCACAGGCTGCTGAAAAATGAATTTCTGCAGATTCACACTGGCGTGTTGAAATTCCACACGCCCGTGTGGATGCCCAATTCTAGCCCTATTTAAGTCATGATTTCATCCCGATTTGGGGATTCTTCTTTCCATCCTTTGGCTTATTTTTGTCACCTTTGGAGGCGCTCATGGCTAGGGTTTGGAGAGGCTTTGGCTAGGCTTTTGGAGTGGTTTACGGCCATTGACACCGTATTTCCTTCGGAAGAAAGTTATTGGGGGAGCTTTTGTCGGCATCGATCCGGAGAAATGTGCCCCAGGCTTGACGATGGGACCTTTGGAGAAGACGCGGCCACTCCATAAGACCATCAACATGAACACCAAGGGGGTTTTATTCATGGATTGCATATTTTTACTTTTAATTTCATTATTGATTGTATTTTGCTCCATGGAGAGCTAAACCCCTAGTGGGTGCTTGGGCTCGTAAACCCTAGGATGATATTGTTTCTAAGACCTCTTATTATGCTTTCATTACTTGATGTTTTAATTGAATTCCAATCTCGAATGCTTGTTGAGTTGATTTTTCCTTAGAGTTACATTAGGGTTGAGAATCCATTTTGGTAATCCTTGTGGATGAGTGACACACAATGAGGGTTAGACAATGCTAGATTAGAGAGGGTTGAGAGGGTGATTCGAGAGGTAGCAGAACGTCCTCTTTCCCCTCTGGTGTGATTAATACTACCTCCAAGTTCCAAAAGTTCTTTGCTATCACAATAGAATGAAGTGTTAAGAGACGAACTCCGCTGGGGTTTAGTTGTGCAACCAATAGAGTGAGGCGTTGAAGTAATCCTTAGTATATAGGCTTAATTGTGGCTAGGGATCTTTCACCTGGATCAAAGGGTCAGATAT
>NW_024088221.1:0-6203 GCF_009730915.1 Dioscorea cayenensis subsp. rotundata
ACATATCTTTTAATTCTTATTACATTACGATTATCCATGGGTAAAATTTAAGCAAAAAATTTACAAATTTGATTAATTGGGGATTACCCATAAATATTTTGTCCACTGATAACATGTCTGGGTAATTTGTTGATGATATTGCAAAGTTAAATTCCTTTTAAGTTACCCAGAGATTACCCATGACTGTAACACCCACAAACAACTTCGCTCGATAGTCCATGGGAATATTATATTTACCCACGAATTACCCATGAAATATTCTTCCACACAAATATTCCTAGGGTATGTCATGGGTAATTTCCAAGTGGGATCTACACAAATTTTGAGCTTGACAGCCCAATAAGTAACCCACTAATATATGTCACCCAATTTACTATGGCCAAAACAAAATATCAGAGGTCATTTGTTTAAACTCAGTGCCCCGAGCCAGATTTTCAGAGATCATTTGTTTATCCTCGGTGACCCGATCTAGATTTTCAGAATCATTATTCTTTCACCAATGGCACTGTGCGAAACTATAGTCTCTTATCAGTGTTTCATGTCCACATGGTCAGTGTTTAATCCCCAGTGACAGAGTTAGTGCCTAGTTAATTGGAGACTAAACAAATTTATATCAAAATAACTTTATTATCCGAAAACTAAACAAATGTGAGAATTTCAAACATAACACGATTTGCAGAACAGGATTTTCAGAATAATTTGTCGAGAAAACATACAAACATACACACGATCCCATTTCTTTATTGTAAAAATAATCCAGTTATATTAAAAAAAATTTACAAACATAGTAGTTCAAAGATTAATAAATATGATCAAAATGTGGGAATTAACATTTCACGGAAAGAAAAGTAATTCAAAAATTCAATAAGCATATAATAACAGAAACTCAATCAAAGCCCAACAAACGTTTTAATATTATATAAGCAAACTTTATAAGAATTTAAATAAATTCAAAATTGTTGATAATAAAAAAATTATATATATATATATATATATATACACATGTATTTATATGTGGTGTTATTTATCTGATTAACGTCCAAAACTCCAATTCCACACTAAGTCAAGTTCCTCATTATACCCTATATTTAAGAGTTATTTCCTAGGACATCAAAACACTCTCACAAAAACATTAGAATTTGCTGAAATACTCAATTCTATCTATTTTACACATTCAGGGGTATGTAAAAAGAAAAGGATTTCAAGAGACCAGTGATGATACAAAGATTAAGAGGCTAATAAACAATGGTATTATACAATGAGATTTTAGAAGGGTACAAAGCAAAAAGATAAATCTATTATTATACACTCCCAAATATTGATTCTTGCGAGGGTACAATAGCAATTAACCACTCTAAAGGGCATATGAACAATTCCATCATGACCATTGAGGACTAAATCTCTTATAACTTTACATATACTTTACCAAATTACAAAATTCAAAATTCTAAGAAAAGTAGACACCTAAACCTATAAAATATCCGAAATCCACATTATTTAGAGCACTATTAAAACTATAACATTCATTTAAATCTCCAACTATTTCTGCAAATTTATTATTCAGACATATCCTTTCTAACAAGAATATTTCACAGCATAAACCTTCAAATAAAATCAAACTTTAGGAGCAGATAACTAACTCAAAATGAAACAACTTTCTAATTGAGAATGAGTCCTAATTCCAAATCTAAGATAATGAAATTGTATAATCAATCTTCATGCTCTATGCAAAAATGTTATTTGAGCACCAGTACAGTAATATGGCTATAACTCAAATATTACAGAGGTATAAATCTAAAATTTCATAGATCCATAGATAATGTCAGGTTCTACAACTTTCATGTATAATTCTATATCTAATTTAAAAATCTAAAGTCATAAAAAAAATCAATAACACTTCAAGGTCCGAACAGAAGTCTTATCTGCGGCACCTGAATTTAAAGGTTGTAACTTATATCATATAAATGTAGAAAATCTAAAATTTTGTAAGAAGCTAGTTAAGATTAAGATCTACAAATTCTAGATTTTTATCTCCTCCAATTTTGGTCCCTAAGTCTCCCAAATTAAAGAGGGATCTCTGTTATGCTAAAAGCAAATTTCTGAATCTTATCCTCAAATAAATCAAATCCTTCACATAAGAAGCATGGATGGTTTAGGCATTTCTTTCTAATACAGGTTGATGTCAATTTAAGATGATCATAATAGAATTTGAGACCAAAGAATTTTTATAAGATTAATCTAAAGTATGATAACAAGAGAGTCAAATCAAGGTCTTCACCAAACCTAACCCTAACTAGTATCAATTTATAAACAATCATAAGAAAGAGAAGAAAAAGAATAAATCATAAACCTACCTCAACCACTCGCAATCAGGCACCCACGGAGGTATGTTCCTCATCTTCATCACTGGAACCACATTGTAACCAAGGAGAGATGCTAGGTCTCACTTTTCTTAAACTGCAATAAAAATTCAAAAGGATACAGAGTGTGAGATAGTGGAAGGAGATGTGGCTAGGGTTTAAAAATAAAAAATAACTGAAAACATAAAATATAAAAATAAATACTTAAACGTAACCACCCAACAACATTAAAATTTTAAAAGATTTTGGTGGGCCCCGCATGATGAAAGAACAAGCTCGTGACATGTAGTATGCTAATCCTAATAATGAAGCTTTCTTGAGGAAGAAAAAAAAAACTTTCTCTATGATTGCTAAGTGCTCAATCTTGATCAATGGACTTAGGTATGTTTTTTGATCCGTGTTTACCTATTGACTTCCATTTAAGCTTCCTCCATTTTATTTATTTATTTATTTATTTTACAGTTAAAATTTTTACATGTTAAAATTTTGACTATTTAAATTTTTGGATGTTTAATATTTTGTTATTATGTCAGAAAAATTACTTAAAGTAGAAATAGGAGAGTAGAAATGGGAAAAAAAACAAGTTATAAGAAAATATTATGAAATTATAAAGGTTTTATTGTAAAAATATTTTTTATTTAAAAGCCAGTGAGGCTCGTGGTTTTAAAAAAACTTTAATGTTAAAAAAATAGAATTGTGCATTTTGTAAATAATTATGGACATGTGCATTTTAATAATTAAATAAAGTAATCTTCTGAAAAAAAAAAGGTGAGGGCTGGTTAACTGCCCCTGCCCATGTCTATTCCTATCAATAAAGGGATGATCTACATCTATTTGCTTGTTTCTTATTGAGTTACTATTATACATAGCTATTAATAATGATAATGAAAACATTAATAGTAGTAGTAATAATAATAATAATAATAATAATAATAATTATTATTATTATTATTATTATTATTATTATTATTATTATTATAACTTAATGTATTACGATTATAATAATAACTAGGAAAAATTACTTATTAGTCCTTGAAACTTTTTGTTTATCCCAATAAGTCTCTCTGACCAAATACTATACCCTGCAGTCCCTCCTTTTTACAATCATTTTCATTTCATCCCTCATGTCATCTTTGCCCGTTTATATTTTTGAAAACCCCCACTTTACCCTTTGCTTTTGAGAGGGAAATCTGCCGCCATGTCTTGTCAAGGCGAAAGATGTTAGCTTAGTACTTTGACATGCCTCAAAAGTCTTCTTCCTTACCTTTTGTCTTGTTGGAGAAGCTTGCATCTTCTTTATTTCATTTTCTTTTCTTCCTTCTTGGCCTTGGCTTTGGAGTGATCCTTCTCTTTTATCACCCATCTCTATTCACCATCTCTGTTCTGCGGCGGCGACCTAACTTGATAAAGCTCTATCCCAAAGAACGTGTGAAGGTATCTCTTAGATCCCCATCAAGGTGCATATCTTGATCTTATTAATATGTTTTACTAACGATGATGTTCCTGGTATCACGTTTATCGGCCCTTCATCTATAGTGGTTTTTCTTAATGCAGGGCCTTCATAGACATGTTTACAGTGTTGTGAAGTATAAAGGGGATGGTTATGTGATAGATTTCACTATCTTGACTAGATGACAAACATTATTTGAGGATATATGCACATATTGGCCTCTCGAACCTCCTAGAGTGTGCGTAAAATACATAATCCGAGATGAGCACAAGACAATGTTCTCCATTAGCTCGTGAGGATGACTTTCGTGAACATGTGTAATATTCATCGTATATTCAAAAAGACCATGGTTAATATGATCGTAGACACTCGTGAACTAAAACAAAGTCTGAGGTCATCTCTATTTCACCAATGTCATTGTAAATATCTTATTCTTTTTGGTTTTGCACTCATTTTTTTGTATAATATGGCAAGGATTTGCATTATGTTTCATTTTCACATATGTGGTCATTACTATGTGTTTGATATAGTATCGCTTTGTTTGGTATTAGTTTTATTTTGTAGCCATTAGTGTTTGTTATTGCCGAAACTTATTTGCCATAACTATTCAATTTTAAATTGTTGTTGTTTATTTATTTTACTAACTGTTTATTGAATGCAAATAACAAGGGCACCGATATCGCAAAATACACTACCACCACAAGATATAGAAGTCGAAATTTTTCATGGTTGGGAAACTCTTCAAAATGCACAAGAATTCAAGGATGCATTGTGACTTAGCCATCGATTGCAATTTCAACTTCAAGTTCATAAAAAATGATAAAGATAGAGTTACTGTCACATGTGCTGCCGAGTTATGTCAATGGCGTGTCCACGCCTCAAGAGATAGCAACCTCCCACATTTAGAATCAAAACAACCCAAAAATAGTCATACATGTGGTGGGGGTATCGGCATAGCATCTCAACCGAGGGCTTCTAAAAAATGGGTTAGTAGGCAAGTATGAGGAAATTGTGAGATCATCCTCTATACCGTCGTAGACATACAACATGATATATTGTGGACCATGGTGTTCGGCTACCATACAAACAAGCCTGGATGGGTAAAGAGGTGGCAAAGGAAATTCTCCATGGAAGCGACGTTGCAAGTTATGATATGTTGATATGGTATGCAGGTAAGGTTTCCGAGACCAACCTGGTAGCATTAGTTATCATTGAGAGGATGAAGAACACTTTTAAGCGTGGTTTTTGCTTACATGCATCTCTTCAAGGTTTTAAGTGTGGTTGTCAACCCATGCTATTCCTCGATGGCACCCATTAGCTAGGTAAATATGGTGGCATCCTACTAGGCACAACAACAAAAGAACGGTAATGAAGGGTCTATTTCATCTAGCTTTTGCTATTGTTAATAATGAAACTGACAATAACTGGACGTTGTTCATTTGCACTCTGGGTAATGCAATATATGGTCAAGATGACTACCACAAAATCATTACATTCATTTTAGACCGTTCTAAGGGACTTGTTAATGTTATTGCCAAAGTCTTCCCCTCTCGTCCCACATGGGTACTGCTTTAGCGACATCTCGCAAGCACAACTTTTGAAGGCTAATGGTCGCCTAGGGAAAGGATTAAAAAGATGAGTGTTAGAGATTGATTGTTAAGATTGCATATGCATGCACATCTCTGGAGTATGATGCAACTATGAGTGCATTGTCAAGCGGCATCAACACGAGCCCATAATTGGTTATTTCAAAAGTCGGACTATGATGCATTGGTGCAATTACTTGTTTAGAGGACAATGTTGGGGCAAGATGTATATGAATGTGGCGTAGTTTTTTTAATGCGTGGATTATAGGAGGCACGACATCAACCTGTCTGTAACATGGTCGATGCGATAAGGTATGCATAGAAATAATTTAATAAGAATACTATGCGCAATTATCATTCTATTTCAGCTGAATATATTTACTTTTAAACATTCTCATGTAGTATCTATATTAAATGTTTGATTTTTAGCTTCACCATGTGGTTTTAAACCGTAATGAGTACTTTGCGCTTTTGTTATTTTGTATTTGCTTTTGGTGTATACTTTTTAAGGTTGTTGTTCCTTTTATGTATTTCTTGCAGACAATAGTTATTTTAGTGTTCCTTATTTATGCGTAGTGTTTAATATTGTGGCTTTGGCGTGGATTTTTGTTATATTCGTAGTAGTAGTGTTTATTCTCTCATGTGTACTTCCCACCAATGTAGGTTCAAGATGATAAACCTAATGTACAAGAGGCACGAGAATTGCATGAAATGGAAACCCATCTTTGCCCAGAGAGTCACAGAAGGATTGAAAAAGACTATTGAAAGCGGATGTTTAGTAATGAAGCTAATCGATGGTGATATTTT
>NW_024088222.1:0-16739 GCF_009730915.1 Dioscorea cayenensis subsp. rotundata
TACTGGCACCACCAAAGGCGGCTCACCACGAGCCCGTGTCGCAGCCTATAAAGTGTGTTGGCCACCTTTCCATGAGGGGCAGAATGCTTTGATGCTGATATTCTTGCTGCATTTGACATGGCAATTCATGACGGTGTTGATGCGCTCTCACTTTCCCTTGGAGGTTATGCAACAGATTATTTCAATGATGGCCTTGCAATCGGGTCATTTCATGCAATTCAGAAGGGGATTTCTGTAATTTGTTCAGCTGGAAACTCTGGCCCGACACCGGCCTCAGTGTCAAACACAGCCCCTTGGATCCTCACTGTCGGAGCAAGCACCATGGATAGAGAATTTCCTGCTTATGTTTCATTCAGTGACAATCAAATCAAAGTTAATTAGTTCATATATTTTCAATCTTTTATACTTAATTTACACTGTCAATTTGTCGAGCATTTATAATAACAATCTTGTTGCGTTGCTGGTGATCAGGGACAAAGTCTTTTCTTCACTGGGTCTTACACACGAACAATATGCCATGATCAGCTCAATAGAAGCAAAGGCAGCAAATTCATCGGCTCATGACGCGTATGCTTGTTTCAAAACTGAATTTCCTACATGTCTAATGCAGTTAGTTTTTATGGTTATTCACCCTTTTTGAGCTTTCTTCAATGAAATGCAGGCAATTATGCTACTTGAATTCTCTAGACCCTGAGAAAGTGAAAGGCAAGATAGTTGTTTGTCTCCGTGGAATCAATCCCAGAGTGGAGAAAGGTGAAGCAGTTCATCTCGCAGGTGGCGCCGGCATGGTCCTTGCAAATGATAAAAGCGCTGGAGATGAGATCATCGCCGATGCTCATGTCCTCCCTGCCACCCACATTTCCTACTCTGATGGTGTTTACTTATTCACCTACCTCAATTCAACCAAGTATGTACATATATCAGAGATATACATATAATAGCCCCACACCGGTTAATTAAGCATTTTGTTCATGTGTTTGATGCTTTGAAGGTCACCCTTGGGATATATTACACTACCTAAAACAAAGATCGACACGAGTCCAGCTCCTGTCATGGCTGCATTCTCGTCCCAAGGACCAAACAGTGTCAACCCGGAGATCCTCAAGGTTGATAATGAGTGTGAATTAATAGTTAATCTTTAAATGCCAATTATTAATTTGTCTGATGATGAATTGTTCATCATTTCTTAATGTGATGCAGCCTGATATCACTGCACCAGGAGTCAGCATCCTTGCTGCCTATAGTACGGCATCAAGTCCGACCGGGCTCAGTTTTGATGCTCGCCGGACTCCTTTCAATGTCGAATCAGGCACTTCCATGTCTTGCCCTCATATATCCGGTGTTGTCGGGCTACTCACAACTCTTCACCCTACATGGAGCCCAGCTATGATCAAGTCAGCAATCATGACAACCGGTAATACATTTTCTTCTACATATCGAGCACATTTCGATCTTATGATCTACTAACTAACTTCATTACTAATTTTTCGCAGCTAGAATTCGGGACAACAAGGAGAAGGTAATCAAGAACTCATCAATGTATGATGCCACTCCATTCAATTATGGTGCAGGACATGTGATGCCTAACCATGCAATGGATCCTGGTTTGGTTTATGATATCACTCCTAGTGACTACTTGGACTTCTTGTGTGCACTTGGCTATAACTCAACAAGAATGAGAGCATTCAGCAATGAGTCACATTCATGTCCTTTGAAGCCAATGGAGCTTGAGAATTTGAACTATCCATCCATTTCCATCCCTAATCTCTTTGGTTCGAAGACGGTAACCCGAACGGTGACAAATGTAGGGCCACCGGGCAAGTACATTGCCTTCGTCTACGCTCCGAGAGGTGTATCAGTGACGGTAAAACCTGCAGTCCTTGATTTCGAAAAATTCGGTGAGCTGAAGAAGTTTAAGGTTACAATGAAAGTCATCCAAGAAGAAGTTCAATATGATACTTATGTGTTTGGAAGGCTTATATGGTCTGATGACAAGCATCATGTAAGGAGTCCTTTGGTGGTAAAGGCCAAATATTGATGTTATTTTGTACCAAATAAGCTTACCGAACTGATTATATGAATGATTATTAATGCTTAACTATATTCCTGAATTTATAACAATATTACTTGTAATTTTTGTTATGATTTCTCCCTTAAAAATTTATGATTTATCTATTTTTTTTAATAAATTATATCAAAATTGATTTGAATGGACATGGGTGAGCTGAGAAACCAATTAATTAACTGGAATTAACCTATTTTTGTTCAAAGAATATCACTTATTTAGAGTGAATACTACTTTTTTTATTAATAATTATTTTTTATTGTTGAGTCATATGAGTCCTATAAAAAAAGATAGACATCTTCTAGCTGGTGGTTATATATATATAAAATAAGGATTCTGATTTAAAAGCTAAATTTATTTTGAGCTTTTTAGCCATCATAAAAATAATGAAATTACTCTCCTCTATAATTATGATTTAGAAAAAATTTTCCAAAAACCTATTATATAAATATATCACTACTTATTTCAAATACTGATTTCTTGTAAATCATGATTTTTTTAAAGCATAGTAGTAAATCATGTGTGAAAATGGTCTTCTTGTTTATTTATGAAATATTAGAAAAATCGATAAAACCATAAAGCCCAGGATTTAAGCACTAGTTTCATGATATTTTTAAGAAATAAATAATAATAGATGAACGCTAGTCCAGTGGTAATTACTGTGTTGGGATTTAGATGTCTCAATTTTGAGCATCTCTGTAGGAGTTCTGTATGAAAAATACCCCGAGTTCTCCCATCTAGGGTTATATGACAAGGGAATTTATTTTTAAAAAGTTATTTAAGGTACCGTAATTGATGCACCTCTACGTTTGCATATCTATCTTTTAATTTAATACTTGTTGTTTTTATTAAAAAATAAATACATGAAAAATTAATAATAGACAGAGTACGATAAAGTTTTAGGATCATCAAATTTTATTTTATTTTTAAATATAAATAAGTCATAAATTTGAATTATTAATTTTTAAATTAAGGAGAAAATAAAATACCAACTGATATAAATATAGTGTACTCTATTAATTTTGTTTTTAAAATTCTAAGTAAAAGCATCAAACAGGGATATATAACGTTACATAGGATATACAACGTTATATATATATATATTCTATTTTAAAAAGTGATTTTTGAACTAATTAAATGAGCATTTTCTTAATTTTGATTGTGATATGTGTAAAAGGTATTTTTATTGTTTTAATTAATTTATGTGGAAATTGCCAAAAAAACCCTTTAAGTTTGTAAAAATTGCCAAAAACACCCGTTAGTTTTGTAATCCCCAAAAACCCCTCCTTTTAAAAGTCTATGTTTTCAAACCCCAAACCCCATGAACGGATGTGAACGGAGTGAGTTTCAAATTTTTGGACGAAAATACCCTTGCATGGGGAGTCGTGGTCACGCCCGATCTCGGCGATTTGAGAGGAAGTGGGGGTTTTCAGTAGGAGTAACCCCAGAGAGGCAATTTATTGGAGCCGTTTAATTGCTTTTTCTCGACTCACGTCTTGACTTTTCCATTTCGAAGTGCTCTCGAAGTTGTCTCCTCGTGAAGCCTCCGTAATTGGCATTTCATCAACTTTTCCCTTTCCACCGGTATCTCGAAGGAGAAGTCCCCATGCAACTAGTTGGCATTTTCATCGGTTCTGCGATCTAAGGTATTTAGTATGGTTTTATGTTAGCTGATACATTAAAAGAAAGATTTTTTTCGGTTTTTGTTTTGTGCTCACTGTTTTTGTTGGAAGATATTGAAGTCTGCGAGGGATTTCTCGGTCGGGGTTTTTGTTAGTCTGCTAGGAGATTTCTCGGCTAGGGTTTTGTTTTTGTTTTTGCATTTTCGTATGTATACACTACCGAAATAGTTTTTTCGATTGTTATGATTTGTGTAATATTTATAATGTACATTTCCCGTTTCGTTTGATATGGTTGCAATTTTACAAATGAGGTTGACGTTTAAGAAATGAGATGTTCTGATTTAACATTTGTTGTCTCTGTTTAAGTATTCTCGTCTCGTTTAACAAAATGGGTCTCATTTTAACATTTTATATCTCTGTTTAATAAGCGAGAGTTCTACGTTTAAAACCTTATATTTCCGCTTAAACTTTTTGTCAGTCATCTGCGAGCTTTGTGATTATGGCGGTCAACCCTAGTTAATGGGCGTTGCTATTTGACGAGTTGTGGAGACCTTAGTCGAATTGAAAGTTAACATGACCCCTCGACCTGGGAGATTATTCAAGAACACCGTTTGCGGCGTTATTTCGAGTCGGAAGCCATATACCAAGAGGGCCCTTCTTGATTCTCTTTTTGCAAAGATGCGATGGTCGCGCAATAAATTCGGGGATCGGGGAAAGCTCTGCGAGTTTTCGAGACCTCAAGATGTGGCCCTCGTTCTTGATGCTAGCGTTGCGATGGCGAGCGAGTGGTCTTCCGGAAGAAGAAAACCGGTCGGCGTTCGAAGGGTCGGTATCTATCAAAGACCTACGAGAGACACGAGACTCCATCAAGAGCACTCGGTGCAACTTGTTCGACGGAGGGAGAAGAAGATAATTTTTGTCAAACTCCCGATGGTGTACCTCATGGGGACGATCCTCTTCCCAAATACATCATGCTCGGTTCCGAGCGGATCGTTGATTACGTCGATGATCTACCGACCCATGGGCGATCACGCATGGGCGCGAGCGACGCTAAGTGGCTTATGGAGGATATTCCATGCGGCGCTCGAGTGCAAGATAGATGCGCCGGGAAGAAGACCAACACGTGGTACATTAGGGGTTGCTCGGTCGGCTTAGCGTCTGGTTTCTGAGCGGCAGGAGCGAACGGGAAGAAAAGTCCCGTTTCGGCAGATCCCAAGGATGCTTGTGCTACGGTGAAAGTACTTACGGGAAGCAAGCGACGGTAGAAACGAGCTTGTCGTCGCTCGATGGAAAAGAGGTAATAAATCATGGACAATGTCTAACATAAGTCTTTAATGTTTAAACATTTTTATTTAGCGTTTAACTTTTAGTATTTACCGTTTAACTATTATTCATAACTGTTTAAATATTTTTGTTCTCCGTTTAATTATATTCTATAACGTTTAAATATATAGTTTTTATAGTTTAAAATGAATGATCTCTTGAAATTGTTTTGGTTTACTATGTTAGTTTCACGGTGGTTCGGCGAATCTTTGAAGAAAGAAATATTTGTTGGGCCAACCGAGCGGATGGATGCCATTGCTCCCGAACCACTTGCTCGAGGCGGGGATGAGAGGCGACCTCATCGTGCGTGTGCCGGGCCTTGGTTCTCCCTACTTCCACCCCACTGCACGCACGCATTCCTCGGCCAGGAGAAGCCTCCCCTACCCGGCAGTTGCAACAACCCCCTACCCACGACAACGGCGAGTCCCACGACCATGGCAGCGCCCTCCGAGCCAGTAGCGGCCCAGCGTGACATTAGGGCGAAGATGTCACCGCAACTCTTATCTGCAGGCGTGCCAGATATTGATGACCGAGTTTCCTCGGCTTGTCGCTCGTGTGGAGGCGCTGGAAGGGCGTTCTGACAAAGCTGCGCCATCCCTCGAAAGAACCGAAGCACCGGGATGAGCAGGCGTCGGAATTTGGCGACGACGACATCGTCGGGAAGGTCGTTCAAAGGCGGCCACATTCGAAGAGACTTGCGAAAAGAGGAGAACAATACGCCTGCAGTCTCCACCGCCGGTGACGATGAAACAATAGCAACACCATCGGCGGGTCGATGTCATTCTCGAGTGCATCGCCGATTGATGACATGGCCGTGACGATGGAGGACATCGTAGATGATGTGGCCGTTCTTGCGGTTGAGAAGGTCGTTGACTCTCTTCTCGATGAAATCGTCGACCGGTGGAACCGCTGCCGAGATGCGGCATCAAAGATGGACACAATCCACGAAGGTCGAGGAACAAGTTAAAGGGGTGTGTCTCCCAATGATCTGTTGTCACAGTGCCACGGTTGAGAAGATCGTCGAATCCGTTCGCAGTGGCGCGTGGCCGACGATGCCGCATGACCAGCGGGGACAGCGATCCCGCACAACAAGAACCATGTAAGGAAGTGTCGCAGGTTGATCTTTGTATCGCCCGTCGTCCGCGTCGAGCCGGACACGAATCCCGCAACAAGAACAACAATGTAAGGATGTGCGCGTTGATCTGTCGTCGCCATCGTCCCCGCATCGAAGGAAGATCTTTGATGAAGACCCCGACCGAGCAACGAGAGAGATGATGAAGGCCAATCAAAAATTGGACGGGGACGGCTCGGAAAGCTTTTTATTCGAAGAAGAAGAAATGGGTTGGCTCGAGTCGTCTTAACAAATCTGACGAGGAGTTGATGAGGATCTTCCTCAGCTGCTCTATGGACGGAGTAAGTGTAACGTTTTTATGATATTGTTTAAAGGGTTTCTTATAGTGTTTAACTATTACCTAATAGTGTTTAATACCATTATGTTATCATTTAAGTTTTACCTTTATCGTTTAATTATATATAATATCATGTAACAATTGATAATATCATTTTAAAATATTTACAATATGAGTCTTCTAATATCTCATATCGTTTAACCTCGACCTGTCGTGTGGAAGAATGACATTTGTCGACTACCTGACGAGGTTATACTATGCTCGAGGGGAAGGAGATGGTCGATGATGATGTGATGGGACGCTTTCGTATGCATAATACAAAAAGTCGGCGAGCAAAGAGCCATATCCCTTACAGAAGCGGCGCCTCCATCATCGAGAGCAGCTTACTGCTGTTTATGTCAAAGCGAGGACTGACGCGCATAACCTGATTATGGCTATGATCGGGGATCGTCGTGCGCGACCCGCATGAAGTTCAAATTGTCGTCCTCCAGATAATCATGAATGGCCACTTCCATGTAGCGTCAGTCACGGACGATGATAAACAAGAATACGGGCGTTATTCTTCATGTCCGAGTGCGATAAGGACAGCGTTGGACATGGTAAGTTCTTTAATTATGTCCGATTAATATCACGTTTGGTATTTAAATCGGTGATTCTAATCTCGACTTGCATATCTCGACAGTAGGAATCTATTCGACCTTTGTGCCGATATGGAGTTAGGCGAGTCGGCGGACGGAAAAGTACCCAGCTCGTGCGACGACACGAAAACCCCAGCGCCCAAAACAAGGCGTCGATTGCTTGGCCATCTACGTCGTCGCGGTTTATCGAGCAGTCCGTAGGGGTGAGAAGTTACGGCTACTGCGAGCGGGCGTTCACCCTCGGATTACGGTATGTTACCCGCATACTTAAGGAGGGAGGGCGGTACGGCGTCATGACAAAGGGGTCGTCACAGCGGGTTAAATCTGTTTTGAATAACATGTCTTGTATATCGCTGTCAATTTTGTTTTCAAATGTAAATCGGACAAATTCAATTCATTGTTTTCGTGTTCGAAGAACATGACTTGTATATCTTAATGTAAATTTTGTTTGTTTTGAATTGTAAAAGCGGGTTAAATTCCATTCGGTTTTTATTTCATTGTTTAATTTACGTTGTGATTGTGTACATTTCACTTTTCATTGTTTTAAATATAGTATATATCGCTTTAAACATCGGTTTTAAATATTTCAAAATTACGGTGTACCCGTTTAAAATAACACTTTCTCTGCTTTTAAATGAATGCACTTATTGTTTAACTAAATATGGAAAGTTGCTCATCAATACACAATTCAATTCATTGTTTTTGTTTTCGAAGAACATGACTTGTATATCTCAATGTAAATTTTGTTTGTTTTCAATTGTAAGGCAGGTTAAATTTCATCATTCGCCATTTCATTGTTTAATTTACGTAGTAGTTGTGTACATTTCCGTTTCATTGTTTTAAATATACCATATATCGCTTTAAACATCGCTGAAATATTTCAAATTACAGCAGTATCCGCTTAAAAATAACAATGTCTCCGTGTAAATACATTCAATTGCTATAAATACACAATGTTTCCCCATCGTCGTCGGTTTATTAACAATGCCTAATCGACGACGCGCCATTGCAAAGATCGTCGACTGTGACCGGATCATAGCATGCAACTGCCAATGTAACTCGCGGACATCAAAGCGTCTGCGACTCGATCCTCTTTTCGCCTAGGCCGCCTGTCGCCTTCTAGTCACGACGAGTCGCCGAGAACGGTCTCACGATTTCCGCCCCGATAGGGCTATCGCCGGGTATGGGAGAATATAGCCTCTTTGTACGCCGAGCTTTTGTAATTGTCACCGCTGAGCACCCGCTCATAAATCACGAATAGCACGCTGGTCACATTGTCATCTGCCGCATGTGCTGTAAGCGGATACCAGTAAACCTCTGCCACCGTCCTACGTGCAACAATGTCTCGATGGCGCAGATCCACTGTGAGTTGATCGATCGTCACTCACTGCGTATCGATCATCGACACAACGACCAACATCAAGATTTCGGCCGGCTCCTCAACAATGATCTCTAACTCTCGAATGTATCGTCGGGCATAAGTAGGTCTCCATTTGGTCGCTCGCTCACTTTGCCATACATAACACGCAGCATCAACTCGAACTCGCAAATAAGGTTAAAATCAAAGCATGTGATGGTTAAATAATTCGTCAACATGTTTAAACATTATCATGAATTAAATAAACGAAATGATTAATATTTAAAGTCGTAAAAGTGTAATTAAACAAAGATTGAGAATGTTTAAAGGGTAATACTAAAATGTTAAGTGTAAATCAACATTCGCAGACCTTACGGAGCTCGACTCATTTCGCCACACTGGTAAACGACGAGCTTCCTTGATCCAAGCATCGAACCACTCCGCGACGCTCAATACATCTCACCCCAACGATCACCTCCCGAACGATAATTCACCAATGTGCCATATCCGATTTATTAATCAACCAAAGTGATGAGCTTCGAGTGATACGGCCTCGCAGCTCATTCACTGTATCATCGAAATCTTTTAGCGTGGACGCCCACGCAACGCGGAAGCATATAGACCGAAGCATTCCTCCCTCAACGCCTTCCCAAGTCCGACATCGCTTTCATAAAATCGGCCTCCAAATGTCGAAGACAGACGCGTACGTGGCGGAAGAAGGGAAGACTCTCGCAATTGCGCTCACAAGGCCCTCGACTCGTCCGACACGAAGGTAATTATCTCATGATAATCTCCACCCTCGTGATAAGGCATCGCCCTAACTTAGATACTGAACCAAGTCCAATTGGCATCGGTCTCGTTGTCGATTATACCAACGGCGACGTGGAAAAACCATTGTTACTATCTTTCCCCTGCACCCAAGAGGTGTACCCCCGATATTTTCCAAGGAGGCGGGTACCATCGAGAAAGAGCAGCCGCCCCGCAAGCCCTCTCGAATCCCTACAATACACGCTACCGATAGAAAAGAATGCACGCTTTAAAACGATCACCGCCTCTCTCCACGATCGCAACGCCGCCGGATTTGTCTCGACCCTACCTTATCCACATACCAAAGCAAACAATATACTGGAGATGTCACCCGGCACGAGGACCACCCGCATGCTCTTTTCCCAACCAAGCCCGCTTTGTATGGTATGTGGACACCCATGTCTCCCGCAACATGTCCTTCCGAATGTCGACGGCCTCTGCATAAGGGATCGGTCCCTGAGCTTCGAATCACTGCAAGCGCTAACCCATTTTTGACGCTTTCGATGCGACGCCGAACCTACGCCACCACCGCAAGTGCGTACGGGTTGATTGTCTTTGATTCGAAAGTATTTTTTTGTTATACTCTTTTGATGCATGAAGTGCGCTTAACGATAACCATCGGCAGCAGCATTCCATGCCACCCGATGTTTTTCGCTCTTTATGAATTTGAAGTCAAAAATTCCTTTTGATCGTGACGATTTCAAGTACATCCCTCTGAAAATGTTCGACTACCACAAAACGTTGACCAATATCCAACGACAACACTTCGTGAATGATCCGACGAGGAAGGAAGACATCCCACACCGTCAGTGGTCACCATGGGGATGAATGGGAGCACTCGCAGAATCAATTCCCCGCCAACACTTCACCAAATGAAAAGATCAATATGTTAAGCGGAGAATATAATGTTTAAGCTGATAATGACAATAGTTAAACGTTAAATTAAATACTTAAACAATTAACTAATAACGTAAAAGGACTAGTATAATATGTTAACCAAAATGACGGTACATATTTTAAACAATAATGACCCCTGCATAAACCGAAATAATTAAAAAGAAAAAGGAACTTACAACGAGTAAAACCTCGCTTTCATTAGGATCTTGAACGGCACATTTTTCTCGCCCTCGACGACAAGATCAACTACAAAGACATTTTGAAGACGGAGTGGACTGACATCATCCCAATGGAAGTCAACATCGCTTTCTATCGAGCAAACTGCTTTTATATCCATCCGTGTGATGAACTTAACCTCGACAAGAGAAACTTCGACACCCCATCGCTCACATATCTCAGCCTAACACCAATTCCCCAAGAAGTCTCGAGCTGTGAACATTAGCACTCTTCCCTCCCCGTCGAATCTAGCAATACCACAAAAATCTCCATAATATATCGGCTCGAAAACCAAATCGTATAAAACCAAATGAAATGAAGAACAAAACGTAAGACGACTTTAAGAAGAAGTAGAAGATGTAAAGAATAAACAAATAGCATGTAATCGCAAAACAAAAAAAGTCGACAGATTGTATGACAGAGGTTGGGACTAGACGTGATGTGATTTGGACTGTATTTTTTTCCCTCCATCCCAAGGGCAAAAAGGGAAATATATGTCATTGTCGCGAGGAAGACATGTTGTCATCGCTCGAATGAAAGTTCTCAACTCAACATGAGTCTCTCGTGGTAAACGCTGCTTTTTTTATGTTTAAAATGATACATATAGTGTTTAAAATAACGGTTAACTGCTTAACTAAAGTCTATATCATGTAAATAATATGTTATCGTTTAAATCGAATGCTTTTCACCGACATCGCTCGCTAGATGGGTACCTCCGGGTCACCGCTTAAACATATTTACGTATTTTCTTAAACACCGCTGTCATTGTTTTAAAGAGTAACTTGAGTATTGTTTAACTTTTTCTATTGTTTACAATGACGCTTTTTGTTTCCCACATTGCTTTTTACTAGGTCTCTCGCTTTAAATTTCGAAGTTCACAATCAAATACGATTGTTTCGCTTTTTATTTATAAAAAGATTTACAACATTTACAACATTTACAAAAGATTTACAACATTTACTAACATTTACAACGTCCGCTTCGGACTTTGACACTCACGACTGACCTCGTGATAACGAAAACAAGTGTCCCAGACATCTCGAACGCTTCACAAATGTTGCATAACAAGCGCATCAACTCGAACCCTCGCAAAACGTACAACATTAAAAAGGCTAAACAACACACATTCATGAAAACGACTATTAATCAATGTGTCATGGTAGGACTTAAACGACGATCCCGAGAAGTTAAACACGTAACGTAATAAACAGTACAATCGACGCCATTTTCTTAAACGTTAATGTAAAGTCTCGAGTGGTAAATGTCAACCTCGTTTTTAAAGGACGTTTACGATCTCCTCCTCTAGAGAATCCTCCCAATCACGCAATACGTGAAAAACTTTCTTTTCATACCCAAGTCGAAATGCTCTCTTAATTGCTTTCCCGCCATCCAATCACCGGAGAATCCTCCGTGATTCAGTACCATTATGAGAGGACTCTGGGTCAAGGTGAAAAAGATAGTTTAACTAGCTTCATGATTACGTGCTAATCGATTCTCAAGATAAGGGAAGAAGGCTCACGAAACATCCTTTCGGGATAGAGTGGGATCTGTCCATGGGGAAGAGGAGGAAGAGGAGGAGGAGGAGGAGGAGGAGGATGATGAGGACGACGAGGAGTGGTTGTCCACGTGGGAGGGTTCTTCCCCGGGTTATTTATGGTGCGAAGTCCATAAGCAGTCGACTCTTTCAGATCCGAGAAAAAAGTTAAACGACAAAGTACGACATCGATCGGGATGAGAACGAATCGGGTGTTCGAAATTTGATGTTACCGCAGCATAAGAATTAATGTCGCCATTAATTCTTACGTACCTGGATACCATAACCTTACACCGCCACGCGCCACATGCCAACAATTCAGATCAAACGAAAAAGATCACCGCTTTTTTACGCAGAGACTTTTGAGAATTTACATCGCTTATGAATAATTATACATGTAAAGATAATGTTAAACGGAGATGGAAGTATTAAACTGATATGACAATTATTAAACATATTAGTAAAATATTTAAACGGATAATAGCAAATAGTTAAACATTATTTAAAATATACAAATAGATAACCATAAACTAGAAAAACTTTTACAACGAAACGAACTCGCTCATAATTACGCTCTTCTCGTCATGAATACAACTTTACAACCATAAACGAGAAGATGTATAAACGGCATACGCCTCGCCTCGATAATAAAATCGACTACGACTCATTTCGAAGATGAAGTCGACATCGACTCAATCCGATGGAAATCAATTTCATTTTCCGCTCGAGAAACCGATTTATATATTTCGGGTATGATAAATCGAGGGAGAACAACAAGATGTAATGTAACTCCTCGCATCGTCTATCGTAAAACCATAGCAGAAAGCTCTTCAAAAAGTTGAATACGATGCGTGATTTGGCGCCTTTTCCCACTATTTTCAGTACAAAAATGGATTTCCACAACATGGACCCATTTGAGGTGAACGGTAGGGGGTAAAGGGAAGTTAAACACTAAATTCTGTCAGTGCGTGTGTAAAAGAGTGAGGGGGTTTTTTGAAGTTTTGAAAAATTACTGAGTGTGAATAGTGAATTTTTCCCTTAATTTATTTATATTTATATTATTAATATTATTATCTTTTATTTAAGTCGTTTTAAATAATAAATTAATCGCTGCATCACATCTAATTAATCCGTCAGAATCTATACTATATGTTCTGATAAAATTGTATCATGAGAATTGATTTATAATAATTGTCAAATAAAAATTAATTTAATTATAAAAAAATATTTTATATTTAACAAATTTTCTTTTCAAATAAACCATAACTATTATGGTGTGTTTGGATGACATCAATGTAATCAATGATTACACATTCCCTACTCTTTGTTTGAATATCTTTTGTGCATATAATCATTGCTCACTCCTCACTCACTCCCCACTCACTCCTCATCCACTCCTCTCTCACTCCCACTCATGACCATCCAAACAAAAGTTTAGATTCACTCCCCTCCCACTCCCACTCCAATCATGTTAACCAAACACTCCCATAAGTCATTCCCCCCGTATTGGAGGATACCCATTTATGAGATTTAAAATTATGTTTTTGCTAATTTCAAAATAAAAATATTACATGTATATCCCAACTTAAAATCTAACAATCTTTAATTAGCCTAAATAATTAAATTAATACAATTAATAATTAATAAAATAATTAATTAACTTAATTAATTCAATTAATAAAATAATTGATTAACTTATATCTAAATAATAATAAAAACTAATAAAAAAAATTTAGGATTCAAGAACACTAATGAATTAAACCTAATCAAACTTGTCAATCAACAACATATTTTTATTTCCTCAAAAATATGTTCTATATATTATCAACAGATTGTATTTAATAAAAATAGATAAATCACGACTATATTAGAGTGTATTGTTTTTTATTATATTTATTACATGCTCTATTTATAAATTAGTTATCACAATAAGTGGATAAGAGAGAAATCAGGTAATTCATTAATATTTATAAATTAATTAAGTAATTGTAAATAAGTGTTTGTTTTGATAAAACAATGTTTGTTTATATTTTTGTTTTGGTCTTGGGCTATTTCCCTAGGAACATCAAATCATGATCCAGTCAGTATATGAGTGCTAACTGAATTTTTGACCGTGTATTTTTAATTAAAAAAAAATGTAAACTTTACATTTTTGACCCTTTGCTTTCTTTTATAATGACTAAAGTAGCTTATTTATGGTTTATAACCTCATTTTTTTAATTTTTTTTATTATTTTTCTAAAATTTATTAATTTTTTAAACATGTTTAATTTAAAATATTATTATTATTATTATATTATAATAATAATAATAATTATTATTATTTTGTGATTTCTTTACCAAAGTTAGAAGTAGATACATGCACATGAATGTAAACTTTGATTTTAATAAATTAATGCATGTAAACTCCATAGATAAACAACCTAGTTATTATAAAACTACTTATTTAATATACAATAAAAATATGTAATATAAGCAAAATAATAGATGTATTTTTTATTTGCACTCGAAAGTAAAAAATAATTATTACATACTATTAATTAACTAATATATTTACAATGTATAAAATAATGTTAGTTCAAACTATTTTATGTCTCTGTGTATTAAATAGATCATGATTATAAACGAAAAGCGTAAATTTGAAAAATCATTTTCAATTATTTTTAAAATAAATAATAATAATATATTTTTAAAATTTTAAAAGAATTTTTAAAAATAAATTTTAGAAAAAGCAATATATATAAAAATTGGGTTAAGAAAAATCACAAAAACTACTTTTAGTAATTATATATATAAAAATTGGGTCTAAACACACAAACCTCACATTTTTGCCATTGTTGTTCATCATTTAGTGTTAGATGATACTCGCTCCTTTCTGCTTTGGCCGATTTTTACTATCGTTGTTGATCTTTCCTTTTTACGGTGTTTCACTCGTTTGTTCTGTTTCTTTGTTGTTTTCATTATTTAATAAAATTTGTGTTTGTATCACTCTATGAGACTCACATTTTTAATTAAACTATTGGTCAGTCAGTTCAATTAGCACCCATGTGAAGACTAGGACCATAGCTTTTTTAGGGTATAAAAGCAATATTTGTGTTTGTTAAAACTATCTTAGTTTAATTTTATCATCATAATCATAGTTACCAGAATAAAAAGAGAAGAAAATTTTTCCTCAGTTGAAGCAATCTTAACAGCTATATATCACATTAACCATTGTTTGTATATAAACACACACCAAATACATATTGTTTATATATCATAAGAGAGAGAGATCAATGGACCCTGATCAATAAGGCAACTCTTCTCTTTCTCTTTTCATTTTCTTCTTCTCCAAACTCCAGCTTTGCAGATACAGAGGTAACAACCAATAAATCAATAAATGAATTATATATCAACTTTAATATTTCATTATATATATACATCATTCAAAGTTATGGTCATTATATATAATTTATTTTTTGTGTGTGTTTTGCATGCAGTCTTATATTGTGTTTATCTTGGTGGTCACGCTCCCCAACACAAATGGGGATGCTGTTATTGATGCTCTCACAATGAACTCTCACTACTGAGAAAAAGCAGATGAATAGCACGATTTATTTGGCACGGTTTTTGATTCACGTGCCAGAAATTTGTCACTTGAAATTAGCACGAACACAAAGTTAGTGATAGCGTTTGGCACTTGATATTTGTACGATTCTGCGAAACGTGACAATTTTGTCACTGTATGTTACGACTATGTTATATTTTCAGTCCCAAAATTTTAAATAAAAATCTAGGTATGCGAGCACCGCACGAAAAACCGTGACAAAGCAATCGACCTCTCTTATTTTATCCGCGGTAAGGACTGACCAAAAGCATGAGTGCGACCATAATGTGATGAAGCACTTGCGCATGTAGTGTGGCGCGGTTTTGGCGCGGTGCAAACAGCAGGCTTGGCGGGTGAAAAGCGTCAACCAACTTCGTCGTCACTGTTATGCGATCACTTTGCTATTTATACGCTGCCATTAAGCCGTGCAAAACGTGACACTGGAGAACATGCTCGACGCGGTTTTGGCGCTGATCTGGGAGCCGTGCTCATTTGTGACGCGCGCTCAATCCGCTATCCTATCGCGATGTTTGTGCGGTGCTGAGCGAGCCCGTGCCAAAAACCGTGACGATGGAGAACGTGTCGTACAGCGCGGGTTTGCGCGCTGATCTGGACTTTCCGCTGCAGCAGCGTAAACAAACTGGCTCGTCACTGTTGTGGCGATATTTGCGCAAGTCTAGGCCGTACCAAGAAACCTGCGTGACAAACGTGGAACATGTCATTTTAGCGGGGAGTTTTGGCACGGTCTAAATTTCCGTGCAAACTGCAAACTAAACACCTCATCACTTATTTGTCTACGATATTGCATGCGTCTGGCCAAAACAAGTACCAAAACCGTAACAATGGAACATGGCATTGTGCGGTTTTGGCACGTTCTGGGCTGCTGCGTCCAAAAAACCGGTAACAAACACATCATCCCTTTATTTGTCGAGATTTTTGCACGACCAAGACAGCCATGCCAAAACAATGTGATAGAGCATGACATTTGGCGGTTTTTAGCGTTCTAATTTTCCGTGCAAAACGCGTACATTCTCATCCCTTTTATCGCGGTTTTGCTTTGAGACGATCCTAGAACGCCAAAAACCGTGTAAAGTCTGTTGTATTTGGCCGCGTTTTGTGCGCGGCCATGCGTGCCAAAACCGTGACAAACTCATCCTTTTTTGTCGCTTTGGTACTAATCAAGCGGCCAGTACCAAAATATCGTGACAGTAAGTCATTGGTTGTGTTTTGTTTGCGCGGTTTTAACGTGGTGCAAAATGACAAATCCTTTATTGGACGGTTTTTGC
>NW_024088223.1:0-32069 GCF_009730915.1 Dioscorea cayenensis subsp. rotundata
AGTCATGAGTCAAAACCTCTTCCTCCTCAAGGATAGGATGAATAAGAAGTATTCCTTCAAGAGATAAAGCACATAAAAATCTTCAAAGATGTCAGTGAGAGAGGGTCTGCAGCCTCGAATGCAAAAGACCAGAAGAGCAAAGCAAGCATGTATCATCCCACTCATCGTCTCATATCATAGGGTGTTGGGACATACAATAGAAGATTGTTATGTCTTTCAAGGACCGGGTCGAAAGCGACAATACCAAGAGAGGGCAAAATCACACTCTCAAAGAATGTCTTTGTCCCGAGCAACCAGACAACATATACGCTTACGCGGATCGCTTTCCTAAACCCGTATGGGTCATCCCAAAGGGAAGTTACAAGGGTTGGTAACAAGGTGATATTTACATCAACGTAAGATGACAAACCTTTGTGCTGTCCCCGTAAGAGTTATGGGAAGTATTTGTATCCAAAAGATCAATGAAGATGTTAAAAAGGTTGGTCAATCTGCTGGATCATTTGAAGCGCCTCCCAAAGAACCCTCATAAAGGTCACCGGACAAAGCTACCAAAGAAAAAGAACAAGAAAAAGAAAGCAAAAGCGCGAACAATCAAAAGCGAAGAAATCTATTATCGAGGAGTATATTGAGACCCTTGAAGAATACGAGCAGAAGAAAGGGTTCGACACCCTCGTAGATTATTTTTCCGAAGAAATCGAGAGTTACTCAGTGGAATTAATCGAGAAAAATTGAAAATGAAGAAGATGTGCAAGTGGAGACTTGCAGGGTTATTTCCGGAGGGGAACCTTTATATAACCTGTAAGATGATGATGAATATGATAGCTTTTCTCGAGCTGCAAGAGTCATATGACTCGCTACTGCCGACCCTATGTCAAGAAAAAGCAAAGAAAGAAGATAGCATTCGTGGAAAGAGTAAAGAAGGCTAACGCCAAGCTCTTGGAGCCCTACCCACATCTAATGTCCAAAGAACCATATTACACCCTCAAGACCCCAAAATATATGTCTTGAAGAAAGTCATGCCCGGTCAAGACATCCCCCGCCATTCAAAGGGGTGACAGAGGAGTCACTAGTAGGCTACGCTAGCTACATATTGAAGATGCCGAAAGTGGGATGAATCTGGACATATCCTCCCGTAATCATCGAGATAAAATTTTGTTTCGTAGTCGTGATTCTCCACCCTTCTAAAACAACAAATATCAAAGAAAGATCTATCGTGAAAGATAAAAAGGAAAGAGCTTTTTGATCAGGCTATAGAAAATGGATTGAATTTGCATAAACCCAAAAGGCGGCGCCTAATGCATCTTGGTAGACATTCAAGCTACTGCCAATATCACCGGCTTACAGGACACACCATAGAAGAATGTCACGCTTTCCAAAAATGGTTGCAAGGACAGTGTTTCTCAGTGGAAATTTGACACTCAACGAGGATTACTTTGAAGAAAAAGGTGAATGTTATGCTATAAATGCTCACTGATGATTCGTAAGATGAGCTAAACTTCCCTCGAGGAGGAAGATGAAGCACCACAACATGTACATCGATGCAATTTTAGAACTGGGAAAAACACTTCAGCCAAGACAGTTCCAAGTTCAAATAATCGAGATAAAGGGAAGATGATTGAAGAAGAGAATGTCTCCCCAAGAAACCCTCGAGCCAAACTACAATATTTTGGCACATTTGAAGAAAGTCCCAAAGACTCCTCAGATGAGTACGATGCATTGATGATGTCACCTGAGGTCGTGGAGTCTTTAATACATGCCCCTACAAAATCCTCGAGGAGTATCAAGCATTACTACCAAGTCAACATAAAAAGAAGCCCTATATACATCTCATACATCTTTCAGTTCTTCACAAATGAGGACCTATTACTTTGGGATCACGGCACAGCATGCACTACTATATGTGACAGTGATTTTTGTGATGGAGTAAAGATCAACCGGTTTTGATTGATCCGTGGTCTTCTTTGAATTTAATGACCTCAATACTCTTTCGAGCATTGGCTCTGAAGTATGTCACTTATCTTCGGAGAGGATTATTATCCGTGGTTTCAATCAAAGACAAAACTAAAGGCATTGGGATCGATCACTCTCCCCTTAAAGTTTGGAAAAATATCATCCGATGTGAATTATGCACTGACGCCGACAGCGCCCCTATAAAGCTCTCTTAGGAAGGCTATGGATTCATGAGAACCACCGTTCCTTCAACATTGCATCAATGCGCAAAATATTTGGTGGATGGGAAGAGTTCGTAATCGATGGAGAGATCCAACCTTCGCATCCACGGCGACACCTGCGAGGATGCGAGGTATTATCTTAACACATCCAAACCAACCAAAGGGGCAAATTGCCCCCGCCTGTAAGAAGTGTCTTTGATCAAGACACCCAAAAACTACCCCCGTGCTCTAAAAAGAATCGCGCCACCTCACTTTGGTAGTGATCACTCGAGTCATCGAAGATGAGAGCTATGCGATATACACCAAAGTAAGGGTCAAATTGAAAGGATCTCGTCAAGAAAAATGCATCATACATTACGAGGATCCCCGATGGCTATACAAACCTGATGACTTGAATGTAAATACAATGAGCATTTAAAAACATTTATGTGCCAGCTCAGCATGAAAAGGAGAGAGGCATTCTCTTTTATAAGGACAAGAGCAAGAAGACCTTAAATGATGATATCATAAATATTGAAGAAATAGAAGATGATGAAGCTCAACCCATAAATTTCCCCAAGCCATTACCCCAACAAGCTCGTGGGAAGATAGTCGAGAGATTTGGGAGCAAAAATCAGTGGTCAAGGAGGTCACATCGTGGCTTTCGCAGTTGTGGCATCCTGCACACGATAGACAAGAATGGGATAGGCTATTCTCGAGTTTTCCAAGCACTCATGTTACATGGTAACATTGCGAGGAGGAGGAGAGGAAATAAAGATGAAAAATGCACCACTCGAACTAGAAGACGGGGGGCAAGCAACAATTGATGAGTTGGTTGAAATCGACTTCGGGAAGCAATGATGACCCAAGGCTCACTTTCCCTAAGTGCACAACTATCGTGAAGAAGAAAAATCATCATTCAAGGCTCTCTTGAAGGAGCATATCGACCGCTTTTGTTTGGAACTATAATGAAATGCCGTGGATTAGATGATGAGGTGGTCGCTCACGTGATCGCCATTGATCCTATCGCTATTCCCAGACAAAACAGCACCAAGGAAGATGAAGTTTGACTCTAGAAGAAAAAGGGTGATAGAAGAGACCAAGAAGTCGATTGAAGCAAAATTTTTATCGTAGAAGAGAAGTAATTCCGATTGATAGCTAGCATAGTCCCTCGTGAAAAAGAAGAATGGGCAACTACGATATGTGTTGATTTCGTAGATCCGAACAAGGCATGTCCCAAGGATGATTTTTCCTCTCCCGCTTATGGAGATCATGATCGACAATACTCGTGGTACGAGATGTTCTCCTTTATGGATGGATATTCGGATACAATCAAATTAAAAATGCATCCAGATGATCGTAAAGAATACCGCTTTCCAACACCCATGGGAATCTATTGTTATAGAGTAATGCCGCTTTGGATCAAGAATGCGGAGCAACATATCAAAGAGCTATGACTAGAATATTTGATGATTTAATTCTACAAAGTTGTCGAATGCTATGTGGACGATCTTGTGGTTAAAAACAAATTCCAAAGACAAGCATCTTGATGATCTCGAGGACAGCCTTTACACGCCTCTAAAATGCAAGTTGAAAAATGAATCCCATGAAGTGTGCTTTTTGGAGTCCTCTCTCGGAAAATTCCTAGGCTTCATCGTGAGGCATCGTGGGAATAGAGATAGATCCCTCCAAGATAAAAGGCAATCCCGAAATGCCACCTCCTAAGACATCGAAGCAAATGCGCCCTTCCAAGGGTCGCTTAGCATACATCAGGAGATTTATCTCCAACCTCTCTGGGAGATGCAAGCCCTTATCTAAATTGGTCAAGAAAAATGCTCCTTTCAAATGGGATGATGAATGTCGAGAGCTGATGACATTAAACAAGTACTTGTTGAATCCACTCAAAGCATTAGCAGCCCCGATTCATGGAAAAGCCTCCCGATCTTATATACGCGCATCGAAGGGTCTTTAGGGGCTATGTCGGGCTCGCAATAATGAAGAAGGTAAAGAAAAATGCGTTATATTACCTTAGCAGGATGTTGGTAGGAGCTGAGAGTAAATATACGCCAATTGAAAAGCATTGCTCTAGCCTTTGGTGTTTGCAACAAGAAGTTGAGATCATTACTTGCTAGCGACAAAGTAATACTCATATCAAAAATAGACCCACTCAAATACCTTATGACGAGGCCGTTGCTTACGGGAAGACTAGCAAAATGGGCATTGATTCTGATGGAATTTGATATAACGTATACCCATGTAAGGCAATTAAAGGGCAAAAGCGCCATGCACTTCTAGCAAAGACATCCTCTCCCTCGATGATTCACCACTTAATCTTGATCTCCCCGATGAAGAGACATTAATGGTGAAGAAACAAGGTGGCTGACTATACTTTGATGGAGCGCCATCTATAAAAACTGCACTTATGTTCCAAATCCCACAAATTAAAAGCCTGGATAGGACTTGTGTTCGCCACACCGTAAGGAGGGATCCCTCAGATATGCTCTCTCCCTCACGGAGCCATGTACAAACAACGAGGCGGAATATGAAGCTCTCATAGCTGGTTTGGAACTGGTCATCAAAATGGGGATCCAAGACATACACATATTTGGAGACTCACAACTCATTATCAAGCAAGTCGAAGGAGACTACAAGATATACAAAACTCGAACTTCTTAAATATTATAAGAAGGTCAAAAACTCGATGAAGAAAAATTCCCCAAGTGCAATTGAGGAGAGTTTCAAGATCGTAAAATGGAGAAGCCGATTCTTTGCGAAAAGTAGCAAAGGAACTGGCGAATCCAAATTATGAAGAAATCCATATAACCATAAAAAATAGAAGACCCATTAGTACGATCCCCGACGAAGTCGAAGAGGAAAGTGTCGGGGCAATGCGGAAGTCTTCACTCGAAATGCCAAAAGAAGATTGAGACAACCGCTCATGGAATATTTGAAATATGATAAACTCCCCGAGGATAAATCAAAAGGTCTTCGACAAAGCGAAGAGCCCCTAAGATTCACCCTCATAAACGATATATTGTACCGTAGGTCATATGATCAATTACCGCGGTGCCTCCTCATATGAAGAAGCCTCAAGAAGTTATGCATGATATGCATTCCCGGATATGTGGTGCACACCAATCCCGGACCCAAGATGCGACTCAAGATTAAGCGCTTTGGGATATTATCAGCCAACCATGGTTGGAGATTGCATTAATTATGCTAGAAAATGTCATCTATGTCGA
This sequence comes from Dioscorea cayenensis subsp. rotundata, assembly GCF_009730915.1. Lineage (NCBI taxonomy): Eukaryota > Viridiplantae > Streptophyta > Magnoliopsida > Dioscoreales > Dioscoreaceae > Dioscorea > Dioscorea cayenensis. Next base: position 5,393 of record NW_024088223.1, read on the forward strand.
TACATGGAGACTTTTATTCATCAACATCCAAATCCTTTACACCCCACAGCCTCTCTCATGGCCCTTTTGAGATATGGGGAATAGATATAATCGGGTCCTATTGAACCACCATCATCTTTTGGGGACATCGATTCATATTGGTCGCACAGTACATTTTTTCCAGATGGGCGTAAAGCAATCCCACCGAGAGAAGTCAAAACCGAGAATATCCTCAAATTCTTCAGTGGAAAAACATCTTATATAGATTTGGGACTCCAAGAAGAATTATTTCGCATAATGGCCCTCTTTCGTAAGTTTAAGGTCGGAAGATTTGCACAAAGATCATAAAATAGATTGAGATATACCTCCATTTATAACGCTAGAGCAAAATGGATCAGGTAAGCATTCAACAAAAACCCTCTCAAAGTTGTTGAAGAAAGCAAAGGTCTAAAAACAAGAGAGATTGGCATGAAAGACTCCCTGAGATGCTATGGGCATATCGCGACTACCTATAGGACTCCGACACAGTGCACGCCCATATTCTTTTGGTATTTGAACCTGAAGCGGTCTTACCTCTCGAAATCCGTATACCCTCCCCCGAGAATGGCATTGCAAAAATGAAATTTCTAATGAGGATAATGTCTCGCTCCGCTTTGATGAGTTGGACCTCTTGATGAAAAAGATTAGGGTGCAACAAAATCTCAAGTCTACAAAGCACAAAATGTCTCAAGCATATAACAAGATGGCTCGCTCGGACTTTTTACCAAAGGAGAGATGGTCCTTGTCCTCGAAGACCCATCATCACCAACAAAAAAAGGCTGGGGCAAATTCAAAGCAAATTGGGAAGGCCCTTATGTTGTGGAGATCGTCTACGAAGGAGGAGCATATCAACTTATCGATGCCAACGGAGAAAGACCGATGCCACCCATCAACGGCCGCTTTTTGAAGAAATATTATGTTTAATGTAAAAATGTTTTGCCTATGACGGAACGTCTGGTCCCTCACTGAGGTAGACTAGTCATATACAATTAAATGTATTTCTCGAGGCAAAACATTTAGTTTTCATGCATTTATGTACTAAAAATCATACCATGTACTAAAAATTCTTTCAATGAAAATAAGGAGACACGTGTTTGTCTATGAAGGAACGTCCGGCTATTTGTAGACCGGTCATGCACAGTTAAGCGTGCTTCCCGAGGCAAATACACTGGTCCCTGTATCTTTAATAAAAAAAATTAAGTTAATAAAAAAAAAAAACAAAAACAAAACAAAACAAAACAAAACAAAACAAAAACAAAAACAAAAACAAAAACAAAACAAAACAAAACAAAATGAAAAAAAACAAAACAAAAACAAAAAAAACATCCCTTATGCATGTTAAAGTGTTGAAAGCTAAAAGTTTCTTTTGATGGTATTGTCTCAATCAAGGTCTTCATCGGTGACCAAATTATCTTTGATTACCCTAAAATTTCTTTTCAAATCATAAATACGTGTTTAACCTTCAATCTGAACGGTTGAAATATGATTTAAAGATCTAAATGATTTATAGAAGCAAGGAGGATTGTGGGTCATGATTGATGATACCACTTCTGCATTCAATGTTGATCAAGGTATTAATCGGACCATGGCAAAAAAATTGGATCGGTCTGAAAATTTTTGTGCAAAACTTCAAACCTGACAATGCTCAATATGAACGGTGATGATTTGGTCTCAAGTCCACCGATTATCAAAAATAAAAATCACAAGACAAACATGAAATTTATTGATGATTGTCATTACATCATAACCAAATTCTAGCTTAAGATCAGATAGTCAAAAGAACTTCAATCCTTTTGAAAGTTTTTTTCTATATGATCAAGGCATCTTAATCTTCAATATGAACGGTCACGATTGGATTCTAAGTTCATATGTCTATTATAAAAAATTCGCCAATCTAGAGGTAGGATCTGCCTCAAATTCCCCGCCCAGCTACCCTCATCATCAAGTCAAGCATCGCTATATCAAATCATATTCGATTTTTAGTGAAACTTTTACAGTCATTTATAAGTTCCTTATCTCTAAGATGAACGGTGGAGATTGGAATTTGAGCTCATTTGATTATCATAAAAATTTGAATTCAAAGACCTTGTTTTGTCTAATTCACTGTTTAACCATGGTGCTATCAAGTGGATGAATGGTTTATAAAATTATTCCAAAATTTGGCCGAAAATGTCTACAAATACAAGACCTTCATTCAAAAAAGGCAATAAAAAAAGAAGGAAAAAATCAATCATGATTTCAATTTTCCAAGTATTCCATAAAAAAAAGAAAAAAACAAAGACGCATGAGAAAAGAAAATAAAGCTAAGGTTTATTCAAATCAAATGTCCATGACCAATGTGTTAAAATCAATTGCTAAAGCATAAACAAACTAGAAAAACAAACTAAGAAAACAAACTAGGAAAGCAAAAAAAAAGAAAAGAGAGAAAAGGGCTCTTTAATGCCCAGTAAATTTCAACAATGATTCTTTTGCTTCTTCCAACTCGTCAAGCCATTTAGTGAAAATAGCCATAAGAGGAGTATCTAAGTTCTCTCCTTGATTCTCAGCAAGTTGTGTCTTGGCCTCATCCAATGCAACTTGAAGATTCGCTTGTGTATGCTCGGAGGCTTCAAGCAGATCCATTGAATCCGCCATCTTTTCGCCGTAGTCTTCATTGTGCCTTGAACCTCGCAAAGTTCAACTTGAAGTTGATGTTCCCTTTCAGCAAGTTTTTTGATACTTCTCCTTATTCGCACTTACGTCATTAGTCCAAACTCGTCCCGAGATTGTTAAGATGCTCAAGTGCCAAAGTTCTCTCGTGCACGCATGCCTTGGCTTGTTGACTACGATGCAAGCTTGAACATTAGGATCCTCTCGAGGCTTCTTTTAGCATAGGATGCACATCGAGCGATCTTCTATGAAAGGCTCTAGATTGTTCAAATCAACGTTGAAAGGTTGAAAGAGTAATTTTGATTCCTTTACTTTGTTGATGATGTCTTGGTAGTTGTGATAGTTGAGGGACTTGATGTTGTTGATCATCTCGCCCTCGCAGCGTAAAACTACATTTGGTATATTCTTTGAACCTACAAAGAGAATATACAAAAGAAATTTTTGACCTTCAATAAATAATAATAAAAAATAAAAATAAAAAAATAAAAATAAAAAACCTTGGGCTTGTTCTGGCAAAATGGTAATCCCCTACGCCGGCATTAGAGCCATCACTTTCCAATTCTTCGGTGGGAGTATGAACGCCCCTGGCAATTTCTTGGACGCCTAAAAACCAAAAAAACCGAAAAAGAGAAGAAGAAAATTATATATATATATATCATATATCATGGAGGTTCAAAAAAAAGAGAAGAGAAAGAAAAAGAGAGAAAGTAAATAAATAAATAATACCTTCATTCTCGCATTCCTAGAGGTGTGGTATCAACATTAACGTTATCACTATTCTCGAGGCGGTTTTCAATGCTAGCTTTTTGCTATCACAAGGTACACTCTCAAAGATGAGTATTCCCCGCCCATCACTCTCCATTGAAGAGGGGGCATCTTTTTATAAAACTTGCCGAGGGAGTTTGACTAAGAGATGAAATACTTTCATTCTCTTGAATCGCTAAAAAAAATAATAATAATAATATCGTTATGCGATGAAGAAAAAAATATAAATAAATAATATATATTTAAAAACCTTCTTGGATTATTGACGGGTTTTTATGGGAGCTCATTTTTCCAAGGCAACGGTGCATCCCCCTAACAAAAATAATAATAACTAAGGGCTTTGTTGCAAAATTTACGGAGAAATGAAAATATACCTTGTAGTGGATTTGGAAGAGTCTCTTCAATCTCAATATTTTCCTCTACTCCAATGTTGTCTTCCATCCCAACATCGCTGCTAACCCAATGTTTTCTTCGGCGCCCGACACTTAAATCTTGTTCGTTCATTTGATCTAGATATAAGACGTCATCAAGATTCATTAAAGATGCATAGATGAAAAGGGAGAAAGAGATATTTCTTACCATGGGAGCTCATGTGCATCTCTAGATCTAATGTGGGAACATCATCAATTCTTTGAAGGACTTTGAATAACCCCTAACATTGTCTAATGGGGTGTCATGAACTTGTATCCCCTATATTGAAAAATAGACTTTGAGTTAAAAACTTGACTTTGAGTCAAATAAAAGTATGAAGTTACAAAGTTTGACTTTGAGTCAAAATTTGGACTTTGAGTGAAGTAAAAAGTGTGAAATTACAAAGTTTGACTTTGAGTGAAATAAAAAAAACACAAAGTTTAATTTTGAGTCGAAAAAAATTTTTTTAAAAAAAAAGTAATTCAATTTTTTTGAAGATAAAAAAATTAATTAAAAAAAAAGAAAAAAAGAAGAATAAAAAATTCGGAATTTAAAAAAAAAATTAAAATTTAAAAAAAATCATCAGATTTGAAGGAAAAGAAGGAAAAATCATTGGAAAAATAATAAATAAAAATCAAAAGAAAAAGAAAAGGGCGTGAAAAGAAAAGAAAAAATTCCTGAGGGTTTTTGAAAAAAATTTTCTTTGTGAAAGAAAAGTGGTAAAGGAACAATTGATTTTTCTTTTTTTGGAGAAATAAATAAACAAATAATTGAATAAATAAAATTGACATACCTTCAGTTCTTTGTCGCTTTGATGAGACAACTGGGTCAATAGTAAGATCAGTGTCATCAATGAATATATTTTCGCTGATAAACCGCGACCCTTCAAGATTGCCCTCGCCTCCCTATTAATGTGTCTCTTGTCTCTCAAGTCATCTTGGATCAACAATGAATGCCTCTGCTTGAAAAAGCTTCAACAGCTTCTCACCATTTCTGTGCATAAACAAGTATAAGTCTCCCTTCTCTATCGTGCATCGGGATGTAGAATGAGCTAGATGTCCTTTGGCGAGAAAGATGGAGCCAAGACTCGCAAGAATTCCCGAGAGAAGGAGCCCTCCTGGGAATATTAATGAACACCGGAGTATGCTGATCGTATCCAAATTGGCGCCCAAATCGATGTGGATTATAAGGTTCTCGCAAAAAAATCTCCTCGCACAATCAAGCGTAAGAATTCCACAACGAAGATTTATCACATATTCCATGGTATATGAATCCAATACATATGGTCCAGCTGGTATCTCGAATCTCGCACCACCTCGCCATTATGGTGCATGAACGAGAAAGGGCGTAGATATGAAATTGCTTTTCATGTCGGATAAAAGTTCCTCACATATATAGGATTGGTAAACTGAGTCGCTACTGAATTCATAAATTGCAAAAGATCTTCGGTATTCTCAAAGAACCTGTGGATACTTGAGGTATTGTCGCTCATCCTCCCTTTTGAGATATATGTCTCGAAAATAATAACCAGCCCAAGCATACAAGAAATGAGCAGGAACACCGTGGTGGAATATCCTCGTCCTCTTCGTGTTTAGCCATGGCATTTAAGCTTAAGTATAAGCGTGCTAGCACCGCAGGGCAAAAAGCTACTCTCCTCCCGGCGCAACGTCTGCATGCCATCATAAAAACTCCCCGGTCTAATTACTTTGCGATCACCCTAAGCATGATAAAAAAAGCAAATCCACAATGCTATGAAAGCAACTAAATCTGCCTTGAAAACAAGCATTAGAGAGGGATTAGACGCCGATCCATGACGGGAGCTATATCTTGATTTCCTGAAGAACTCCACCCAATCCTCAAAGAATACATCTTCGCCGACGCTTTGCCTTGAGAGCCATTGAAAGATGTCGAAAAAGATTTCTTAAAATAGAAAGTTCGTGATCATATCTTCGCAAATTGTGTCATTAGGAGGTATGACTTCATCATAGATGTCTCCCTAGAATTGGAAGTCCTCCCAATTCCCTTGATATCCCATAATGAAATCCCAACTCTCCGCAAGAAGTGGAAAAGTGTTAGTATCGGGACACCATAGTTCTACTAGCGCTTTATAAAAGTTTATGTCAAAATCGAGCGACCGATCAAGACACAATCCCGCCCACAATTTCCCGCTCGGATAGTTCGTTGGAGTAGTTATTAACTATGAATTTGGCCCATTCTCGCATAATATGGAAGATCGATCAAATTAGTTTGGATTGGTTCCCTTCCCTTCCATCCCGGGCGGTGATTGATGATTCTTGACCCAAGGGTTTCGAATGTCTTCAAATCTTTCACTTCTCCTTCAGGTTTTAAGCAAATTGCATCGCTTAGGGCCGCCTTCAAACCAACGGTTTGTGGACACTTTGGCAATAGCTATGCGGTTTGGATAGCGCTCACCCACTCGATTGTTCTCCTCCTTCATATATGATTACGGGTTCGGCTTCAGAATCAAACATAGGAGTGTGGCGCATGAAGGTTGGGGAACTTCATTATAATTTTGGTTCATATCCCAAAAAGGTTGAGATATATTAGCCATGAAAAAGATTGGGGATTCCTACTTCTCTCACTCAAACTCACCAAAAGAATTTCGTGAGACAAGTAGGAAGGGGGCATTTGTTTATATAAATAATATAACGCATGTCCCTAATAAAAATTCGATGTCCTAATGGAAACTCAAATTCAATTTAATTTAAATTCTAATATATCCTAATAGTAGATATATTTAGAATTAAAAATTTAAATGTCCTAATCCCTCGATCTTAATTGATTATTTGATTGTCTTGGACTAGGATGTAAATTCCAAGTTAAATACAAAATGCAATTATAAAGTTGCCCCTTGAGAACATATCTCAAGGCAAAAAAATTGTTATTATTACAAGATTACCCCCGAGAACCCCTATCTTGAGGCAATCTCAAATCTTTGGATAGCCCAAACACACATCTCGAGGCAATCCTAAATTTTTATGAGGCATGAGAACGGATCTCGAGGCAATGGGAGAAATGCAAACTCAAGCAATCGAAAGCACGTATCTCGAGGTAGAGTGAATTTTTATAAGAATAAAAAAATATTAATAAGATAATAAATAAAAATGCGAATAATGAAATAATAAATAATTCGAAATTTAAATTTTTAAAAAAAATAATAATAATAAAAAAATTTTCGAAATTTAAATTTTTTTAAATTTAAAAAAATAATAAATAAATAATAAATAAAAAAATTGAAATTTAAATTTTTTTTTTAAAAAAATAATAATAATAAAAAAATTCGAAAGTTAAATTTTTTAAATTTATAAAAAAAAATAATAAATAAAAAAAAAATTCGAAATTTAATTTTTTTTTAAAAAAATATAATAATAGAAAAAAAATTCGAAATTTAAATTTTTAAATTTGAAATTATAATTCAAATTTAAATTTAAAAAATAATAATAATAATAATAAAATAAAAAAATAATAAAATAAAATAAAATAAAAGAAATAAAAAAAAAAAACTATTAAAAAAAAAAATTTAAAAAAATTTTAAAAAATTTTATCCTCACCCCTTTGTTGTGATTTGACGGAGGGGGTTGGTGGAAGAAGATAAGATCCCTTTTTTTTCTTTTAAAAGGTGGGAGGAGATCAGAAAGAAGGAGGGAAAAAAAAGTGAAAAAAAAGGATCTGAAAGAGGAAGAAGGATAAAAAGAGAGCTATAAGGTTTTTATCTCTCCCTTATACTACCATATATAGATATATATATATATATAGATAAGAAGAAGAGAATTCGAGATGTCGCGCCGCTGCTCGCCATCGCCGCTGTTAAAGAAGTTGCCGCCATGGTTGAGTGGTCGAGATAATGCCGCCAACCATGATCGGTACTCACCGCCTCGATCGCCGCCACCCGATGCTTGTCATCGCCGCCGCCACTAGCCCGTTGAGGAAGCCGCTGTCAAGGTTGAATGGCTGAAATAATGCCGCCAACCCTGACTGAAGCTTCCTGTTATCATCGCTGCTGTTATCGCTTGCCGTAGCTTGTTTGATGGTGTTGTTGTTCACCATGGACGATGCTCACTCTTGCTCTCCAATCACTCATGCCGCTGTAATCTCAATCTCCGCCCTGGTTCAACTTCTCCCTCACTCCACTTCCCAACTCCGCCGGCGCCATGTCTCCAGCGGCGGCCCGCCTAGTGGCGAAATGTGTGTTCCAGATCCGCACGGCTTTCCATGGATCCCCAAAGGTCACACTTGTCTCCAGATCCCTCTCCACCGGGCTGAACTACCACATTGACTCGCCGAATAACAATCCTGACATGCCTTGGGATTTTAGTCAAGCAAACAAGGAATGGGTTAAGGAGATACTATCTCATTATCCCTCCAACTATAAGCAATCTGCTGTTATTCCTTTGTTGGATATGGCACAGCAGAAGAACATGGTGGATGGCTTTCCAGCTCGCGATGAACGCAAAGTGACTAAAATTAGAGAAGTTGCTCCAATTGCGTATATGAAGTTGCTACTTTTTTTATTCGATGTTTAACCCGGACAAAAAGTTGGTAAATATCACCTTTTGGCTTATGACATAACACCTTGTATGATACATGGTTCTCGTGAAATTGAAGAAGCTTTGCTCAAACATCTAAAAGTTAAGCGGAATGAAGTGACCAAGGATGGCCTATCTTCTGTTGGAGAAATGGAGTGCATGGGTCAGTCTACATGCTCCAATATTGATCACCGTGGGTCGACTATTCTTATTCTTAAGAAGGATATACATTACAATTACTATGAAGACGCTCACTCCCCAAGCGAGTCATTGAGATTGTTGAGACCTAAAAAAATATATATATGATGAATAAAAAAATGATAATAATAAAATAATAAAAATGAGAAGCCTAAAGGCCCACCATACATGCACCCGTGTATGACAAATTTTTTTGAGAAGTATGCACATGTCCATGACAAAAATAATGAAGCAAAAATAAAAATGATAATGAGAAGCATGACATGCATGCATATGGAGTAATAAAAAAAAACATTCATAAATCATATATATATATATATAGAAGAAGAAGAAGAAGAGAGAGGGAATATCATCAGGTGCAACCAGAGAAGTGCGAGTAGAAATAATAATAATAATAATAATAAAAGAATCAAAAGCATGCAATATATGTATACAATAATAAAAAAATTGCATGGGATGTACGTGGTGGCTACTTGGCATCTTGGCAAGGATAGTAGACTTAAGATCAATATCCATGGCAAATGGAATCAGAAGAAAACTTCACTTCTAATAATTAGAAATATGAGTGAGGGATTTATGTTTTAAAATAATAAATAAATAAAATTGCCATGAAGCATAGAAACAATATCTATTTCCAAAAACAGAATAATAATAATCTCAACTCAAGAACATCGGGTCCCTGTCACTGCTAATTCTCCGTCTCGCCGAAATGATGGGTGTAAAGGCTAACGATGATTTGCAGTACAATAATCCTTTTATAGATTTGATCTCATTTTCATTCGTAAAAGATATTAAAATGTGTGACCAAGACAAGTGAATAGCTACCCACATTATCAAAGTTCCTGCTACTAATGCTAGTGGAGTCATTGACTGAAGTGATTGTATTCACGTCCCGGAGATATATATATATCTATATATCAATGCATAGGTCATTGATCTTAAGTCCATTGGCAGTAGCACTTCAAGACTTGATGATTTCAAGTATGTAAAGGAAACAGAGATGCATGCATTTAATGGTCAGTTAATGGATGCCGATGAAGCGGCAAAAGCATGACTTTGTCACCGTCTTTTGATGATCTATAAAAACCAAATACAAGTGGTGTTGTCGGTACACATGGAATATATGTATGCATGCGTCTGGTCTTTTTAAAATAATAATAATAATAACAATAAAATCCAAAAATACATGGACCAGGATGCATGTTATGTGTGCATATAAGTAAAAATGTAAAAAAAATAATAATAAAAAAAAAGGGGGCATGCATACGTGTATGGAAAAAAGGGCATAAATAGTAATAAAAGAATGAGAAAGCATGTTCGTTTGCCCGAGATGAAAAAAATAAAAAGAGAGAGAAGAGAATAAAAAAATTAATTAATTAAAAAATGATGAATGATAAAATTTTTTAGAAATATGCGATTTCACGTGCATGTTTGTGCATGTTTTTAAAAATGGTCCCACTTGTCATACACATGGGTACATATATATCTATCCCTAAATATATATGTATACTCAAATAAATAAAAAAATCCTCTATAATAACTGTGGACTGAAATAGATTTAAATAAATAAATAAATAAACAAATAAATAAATCTAAAAATGATAGCATGCTGCTAATCTCAAAGCAACAACCAGGATGTTGGTCTCGAGATAGTAGTTAAATTTATCTCAAGGTGGCAATGAGATATATAACGCGATAATAAGACAAAGGCAGTGGTGGTCTATTCATTTCAAGACAGTGACCAAAATTATAAAAAAGAGGCGGTAATGAAATATACGTCTCAAAATGGCAATGCGGCAGGCAACGCAGTGACAAGGCACAGGCAACGGCGACGATAAAATATATATATATATATATATATATATAGATATGTACATATAAGTGATGTAGTAAATATGTTTATTTATAATTCATAAATCTTCTTGCTCTTACTTGTACCTTTTGCCCTTAATCGGAGGTTCCTAAGATTTCTAATCTGGGGTAATTAATAATAGGGGCTTGCCCCTATTAGGAATGAAAGAACCCACAAAACAAAATATGACATTTGTGCTTTGATATATTGTCTGGTGTCTTTTCATGATGCCAGATGCATATTTTCGATCCCACAGACATATCTTGTTTTTATCTTATCAAATTTTTGTAATATTTTTAATTTCCAATTTTTTAATTGTTTTTGTTCTTCTTCTGTTCCATTTTCTATGATTCTTAATTTTTCTGTTAAATATTGTTCTACTTCATTAAGCCATATATATTTTTGATATTTAATTTTTTCTTTTAAGTTATATTGATTTAATTCTTCTAGAGGATAATACCTTATTATGATTAATTCAATTTTATAATATTATGTTGTTTCAAGTAGATGTTTCATTTCTTGGGAATTTTAATCTATATTCTGGTGGCTTTAATAATTCTTCTTTAGTCCAGATTTTAAATGGTGTTATTGGTTTTCTTATGTTTTGATTTGTTCCAATTTGGATATTTTTAACTTGATTGCATAGGTTGTCTATTTCAATTTTATGATTCTCTTTTTCTTTTATGCTATTTTTCACATAATCTAGATTGGATAATATAGTTTCTAGTTTTAATAATTGTGTTTCCAGGTTGTTTAGTTTTTTAATAATTAAGTCCATTTTTGCGTCCATTTTTAATTTTATGATTCTGTTAATATTCTGTTAATATTAGGCTTTCTATTATTTCATTGATGATTTGTATTGTTGCTTTTAATACCGTTAATACTTTAGTTATTATTTTTATCTCTTGATGAATATTCATTGTTTTATCTTTCATTTTAAGATATTTAGTTTTCTTATCAAAATAAATAATATGATTGTGATAAATATTATTTGTATTATAATTATTTGATTCATTGTTTCTTTAAGAATCTGATTCATTGTTGTTTTTTAATTTGATTTATTGTTTTATAATATCTTTCTTTTTGATATTTTTGTTGATATTGTTTGTTTGATATATTGTTTTAATTTATTATTAAGTTGATTTCCTTTTGTTGATTTAAGATTTTGTTGTAATAATAGTTGTTGTTAAATAAACTTTGATTGATTTTGTTTTTAGATTGAACTGAAATAAGATTTGCAGAAAATATAAAATTACTACTACTTTGTAATAAAATAAAATTTACTATTAGTAAAATAAAATTTACTATTAGTAAAATAAAATTTACTACTACTTTGTAATAACTTGAAATAAATATGTGTCTTGTAAGCTATAGTTAAGTTTGGTTTGAGTCTTGTCACAAATAGTTAGGACTTGGAGCCTATATAAGGCCCCCTTGGGTTGTAAGGGAGGATATCTCGAAACACACATCTCCTCCTCCAAAGGATAACATCATCTCATCCCTTCCCTTGTATCCACCCATCTTAAGCTATGCAATAAAGAAGTCCCTTATTTGTGAATACTTCTCTTGTCTCTCTTGTTTCTAGCCCTTATGCTCTCTTGTCTCTAAAACTCTTTCCGTAAGCTTCCGCATTAACCGTTACTTCACCCCGGATGAACCCCGGAGTAAGTTGAACGGCATCCCCAACATCCTCACCTCCGTCTAGGAGCTGGCGCAACCCCGGTGTTAGGATCTTCTGGTATCAGAGATACAGTAACCTTTCTCGAAAAACCTCAAGGTAATGTTTACCATGCAGGGGTAAAACCCTTAACAGGGTCCCCAACATGTAGATAGTAAGTTTTACCTTGGTATTATAGCTTTTATTTGATCCATGAACCATTATCAAAAAATCTAAAAAATGAGTTTTGTACAGATCTTTGAAAAATATTTTTGAGCTTAAAAGATGTATCTTTTATATAAAGAGTTAATCTAACTATCACAAAGAGTAAGGCAAACTGGAGAGCACCAAACAGTACCCGCCAGAGGACAGGAGGTCCGTTTAGGGGAAAAGGAGTGTGGAGGTAAGTCTGAACTCTGAAAGTTGGAAAGATGAACTCTCATATATTAAAAGATAATCAAGATGATCTCAAAAAATTATACTTCCAAGTAATTATGCAAAGTGGAACACTCAGGCTTTGGAAACTGGAGACTCTACAAGGATCGCCCAAGTACTAGAGGGAAAGGGTCAGTAGGTCCTAAGACGGTAAGGTGGAACGAGCCGACAGAGGATGTCCATGGTGAAAAGGAGTTTAATTTTTAAAAAACCCATAAAAACTAAAAAACCAACAAAAACCAAAAACATGTTTTTACATACAATAATTATGGATCAAATAGAGTTATTTATCAAGTTTAACTTCTATCATATTACATGTCGTGGATCTTGTTATTGCATAAGTATTCTCTTATCTTAAGAATTCTCTTATTTAGAAGTAAATTTTATTTTACTGCAAAATAGTAGTAAACTTTATTACTGCAAAATATAAGTAGATTATATTTTCTGCAAATCTTATTTCATCTAAAATTTAAAAAACAATCAACAATATCAACAAAATATCAAAAAGAAAGAAATCATAAATCATTAAATTAAATTAAAACATCAATGAATCAAATTCTAAAAGAAATATTGGAAAAAATAATTATAATACAAACAATATGTATTACAATAATAATATTAATTATGATAAATATCATGGTAATAATAAGAAATCTAAATATTTTAAAATGAAAACTAAAAAGAATATCCATCAAGAGATAAAAATAATAACTAAAATATTAATGGTATTAAAAGTATCAATACAAGTTATTAAAGAAAGTTTAATAGAATCATAAACATAAAAACTAAAAATGGATATAAAAATGGAAGAAATAATAGAAAAAATATATCCAGGATATGACTAGACAATTGATTTTGAAGAATTACCAGAAGATATTGATGATATAAAATTCTTAATAGAATGCAGATATGATAAATGTAATTATCCACTAGATCCTAACACCGGGGTTGCGCCAGCTCCTAGACGGAGGTGAGGATGTTGGGGATGCCGTTCAACTTACTCCGGGGTTCATCCGGGGTGAAGTAACGGTTAATGCGGAAGCTTACGGAAAGAGTTTTAGAGACAAGAGAGCATAAGGGCTAGAAACAAGAGAGACAAGAGACAAGAGAAGTATTCACAAATAAGGGACTTCTTTATTGCATAGCTTAAGATGGGTGGATACAAGGGAAGGGACGAGATGATGTTATCCTTTGGAGGAGGAGATGTGTGTTTCCAGATATCCTCCCTTACAACCCAAGGGGGCCTTATATAGGCTCCAAGTCTTAACTATTTGTGACAAGACTCAAACCAAACTTAACTATAGCTTACAAGACACATACCTAATTGTCATGTAGCTAACATGACACTTACCAAACCCATTAAGTACAAGCATGCTCTTCAACAGTAAGACTACTGTTGCTACAGTTACAAACCTATTTTACACACTAAAAAAAACAAACACCGACTCCTTTACATAATAAAGATAAACAACACTGCTTCAGTCCACCAAAAGATGAGCAATAGTTATGTCTTCATGTGAAGGGAATGGAGAATTGTCTGAGTCGTTTGGTAAATGACCATTAGGAATACCCAAAGGAAGTTCGTTGTCTTGATCTTCAATTATTGGAAGATAGCTTGAAGAATAGTCTCCCATGTGTTGAAGTGAGATAGTTGCATTTATGTCCTTGAAGTGTTGAACTGCTGCAGGTTTTTATTATATTTGAGGTTTGCAAATGGAATGTCTATAGGAAGTACCTCTTTTCTTGAATAAACTTTCATAGTGGAATCTTCCATTGCCAAGGGATGATAATAAGATTGTCTGATACTGATGAAAGTGAATGCTCGCCATAAGGAAAGTTGTTCAGTGACTGGAGTAGGGAATGACTGCATTTTTTCTGTAAATACGTCAGTTAGAATATGTAGTTGATATGGAACAGATTTCATGAATAATTCCACAGTGATTTGATGTCTTGCATTTTCTAAGTATCCTTCTTCATAACCTGGTGGAATTGACTTGATTGATAGATTGAGGACTGCAGGCAGTTTTAGCTTCTTGAATATTTTTGATAGTAGATATGAAAGTTTCCAGTGCTTCTGTAAGAACTTGATTTGTGTTGGCCTTGTAAGTATTAGTCTGCTGATCATGCCATATTGTAGTAGCCTTTCAATACTGAATGATATCCCTTTTATGTCTTGGTCAGTCCAGGAAGATAGGTCAAAAGATGCTTTGACAATGAAGAAGCCTTTTTCATATTGACAGTCTTGATGGTGATGTGCTGAATCTTGGTAAAGATCAACGGAGAGTGCCATACCATGAGGATGTACATTATCTTTGGCCATTTCTCGAAGAAGTACTTGAGTCTGGACAAAATCTTCATAGGCTGTTTTAAGAACTTTCTGTAGAATTATTTGTTGTACATCTTGGATAACTGGAGGGAATCTTTCAAGAGTTTCTTCTTTTTGTTTCTGATTTTGAATCATATGCTGAGATATTTCTTTGTAGTCTTCAGTTACCTTTTGGAGCTTTTTGTTGAGTTCTTCAATTTCTTTTTTCTTAACCTCAATTTCAGTTTCTAGTAATTTTATTGTTCGGTTTTGGGCAATAAAGTGTTCAACGGCTGGTGGAGAATAAACTTTTGTTTGGGGTTGATGTGATGTAGAGTTATATGGGATAATGTGGCTTGGTTTTGCATTTTGGTCTTGGAAATACTGACTAAGGTTTTTCATGGATTGGAGATATTGGGTATTGTTTCTATTGTTCCAAAGATTGTCAAGAAGAGTTTGTTGTTCATGGTCCAAGATATTGGTAGTACGGAATTTATGTTTTTGTGGGATAGTTGAGAATTGAAGGGTAGGAAAAGGGTTTCCTTGTGCTGAAGGAACTTTAGACATCTGTAAAACAGAATCTTGTTAGTTTTATAAATTTTTATTTTTTATATTTTGTATTTTTGGATGATGGTGATCCAGACTCCCACCATAGCAAGAACGCGAATGGACCTGCTGGTTTTTGCAGCCACAGTCTTACTATGCGGATGGACAAGTCTTTCATTTTCAATTAAGTTTATTTTCTTGTATAATTCTACTTAATTGATCTGCTACAATGTTGTCTTTCCCTTTAATATGTTCAATAATAACATGAAATCCATTTCCAACTATATAATCTATGAATGTTAACCATTTGTTTGTAGATAATTTATTTTCTGACTTTTTATGATAAAAAGAGATAATAGCTTGACAGTCAGTTCTTAATAAAAATTCTTTGCTTTCTATAACAAATAATTTAAATTTTTCCATGGCTTTGATACATGCTAAGATTTCTGCATCTGTACTTGTTACTTTAGTATTGTACGTTCCACTGTCATATCTGCTTATTTTTTCTTCATTTTTTGTTGATTCCTTTTTTGGTCTAAATTTTAAAACAGCTCCCCAACCACCTATACGACCATCTGATTCAATTATTAAGTATGAATTTAATGGTGGTAATTCTAAAGGTTTTATGTTGCTTACAATTTTGTTTTCATTGTTGAATTTCCTTTCACCATTTTGTTTTGTTTTATTATATAATGGTCTAGCCAATTTACTTAAATTTGGTATGAAGTTTCTTGCATAGTTTAATTTTCCTAAGAATGATTGAATTTGTTTTAATCCTTCCAATTTATCTGGCATTTCTAAAATACGGCTTGCTATATGTTTCTGTAATTCTATTTCTCCTTTTCCAATAATTACTCCTACAAATTCTATTTTTCTGCACCCAATTTTCATCTTCTTTTCAGATAATACTAGACCATGTTGTTTGCATTTATGAAAAAATATTTTTAAATGATTGATATGCTCCTTTATATTATTGCTAAATAGTAAGATATCATCAATATAAGTGACAATAAATGAATCATTTCTGAATATATTATCCATTTTTCTTTGAAAGATTTGAGGAGCATTTTTTAATCCAAATGGCATAACTTTCCATTCATAATGCCCATTATGTGTTACAAATGCTGTCCATTTTCTACTTTCTGGTTCTAATTTAACTTGCCAAAAGCCACTTTTCAAATCAAATTTACTATAAATGTTTGTACCTTTGATTTTGTTTAGTAATGCTTCTTTGTTTGGTAATGGATATCTGTCATCTTCTGTATTATCATTGAGTCTTTTATAATTGAATACCATTCTACTTTTTCCTCTGATTATTTCACTATGTTTATTTACTATAAATGCTCTAGTTCTATGAGGACTTTTTGTTGGTTCTATTATATTTAAATCCATTAATTCTTTTATATGTTTATTGAATTCTTCTTGTTCATATGGGGTTGCCTTTGTTACTGGACAGGTTATTCTGATATCTGGATTTATTATTTCTAATTTACAGTTCTCATTTGTTCTATTTATGTTTTTAATTGGATTTTCTCCTATAGTTCCATCTTTCTTTAGATCTTCTAATATAGGTTCAATTTTATCTTTTAAAGGAGTTATCTGATTTAGTTCAATATAGTTTATTACTTCAATTTCTTCATCTAATGGGATGTCAACTTCTGATAGATATGCTACAGATTGTACTGTTGTTGTTGTTTCTAAATGATTTACTTTATTAAATAGCATTACCTTTTCTCCTTGAATAAATATTCCTCCTGTTTGATTTTTTATAAAATTCATGCCTAATAAAAAAATTTATAGAGTTTTCCTTTGTTATTGGTTTAATCCAAGTATATGGTAAATTATATTTTTGATTATTTATGATGATTGAGCAATCTATTAATTTTTCATTTAAAATTAATTGATTTCCAAAGGCATCATTTACTAATGCTTTTTGCGTTGTTTTTTCTTTATATTTTGATGGAACAATATCTTCTGTTATATAAGTTTTACTTGCTCCTGTGTCAATTATTCCTTTTTCTGAAATTTTAAATCCATCTTTAAATTCTAAGATAAAATCAATGTTAAGTAGATTGTTATCTTTATAATAAATGGTCATTATGCTTTCTGTTTCTATTAAATTTTTATCTTTTCCATGGGTCATTGTATTATTTTGACTTTGTTTTTTATTTTCTAATTGTTCTTGTAATTTTTTAATTTCTTCTTCTAGGTTTTTGATTCTTTTCAGAAATTGGTTTATTACTTCTTTATACATCATATTGTTTTATAAGGATTTTCTGTTTCTTCTAGAAAGAAATTTGGTCCTTCATTTCCATCAAAAATACTACATACATCACTATCATTTTCACTATCATTACTAGCTATACTTACTATATCAATTTCATCATGCATTTCTAGATTTTGATACATATTTAATCTTTCTTTATTTACTTGTGAATTTTTACATTCCTTTGCATAATGTCCTTCTATTCCACATAAATAACATTTACATTTTCCTGGTGGTTTATGTGTTTTAAATTTTTTAACATGATTTGGTTTAGGTCTTCCTTTTTTAAAGTATTGGCTTCTTTTTAATCCTTTTTGTTTTTTCCATTCATTATTCAGGGCTGGTACATATATTTTACTACAATAACTGTAATTTGATATTTGTCTGTTTGCTTCAGCTTCTAAACATTTATCTTTTAAATAATTAAATGTAAACATTATTGCTGGCCCTATTCCAATTAAATTTTCATGTCCTTTTTCGATCCAATTTTTTAAAATAATATCTCCTAAAGGTTTAGGGAGTTTATTAAACCATTTTTTAGTTAATTCATTATATGTGAATGCTCTTCCTGTTTTAGCTGCTAATGTTATGTATGCTTGACTAAATTGAACAATTTCACCAAAATTTTGAATTTGGAGTCTTTCTAAATCTCTGACTGCCATATCTTGTAATAGTGTGTCTCCTCTAGATGGATTAGTTCCTAAGATGATTTGTCTAATTTGTCCTGTTACATTATATGGGTTATCAGCCATTTGTACCATGTATTGATATTCTTCTGAATAATTGATTTTCCAACTATTTAGTAGATCTCTTGCAGTAGTTCCTAAAAGATTTTCAATAAAATTTGTTGTTCCTATTGAGTCTAATGTATGGGGTATTCTTTCTAATGCATTTATGGCATCTGATTCCCATCTATCTATTAATTCGGGTCATTTTTGAGGATGAACTGTACTTAGTACTAACATGCTTCCTTCATTATTTTGTTTAGGCATTGTTTTTATAACTTCTAAAGGATCTGGTTTTCCTTTATATGTTTTAAAATTTTCTTCATAAGAATTGGTTGAATTAAAATTATGTTGTGAAGGAAATTGTAAAGGT
The DNA here is from genome assembly GCF_009730915.1 of Dioscorea cayenensis subsp. rotundata. Classification (NCBI taxonomy): domain Eukaryota; kingdom Viridiplantae; phylum Streptophyta; class Magnoliopsida; order Dioscoreales; family Dioscoreaceae; genus Dioscorea; species Dioscorea cayenensis. Next base: position 24,140 of record NW_024088223.1, read on the forward strand.
TGTGTTGTTCTACTAGTTCTTTCAATTGTTGTTGGAGTTACTATTGTTCTAGTATTTGAACTTTCTACTCTTTGATTATCTGATATGTTGCTTGCTCTTGATTCAACATTCATCATTATTTCTTCTACATTAATTTCTTCTAATTTTCTTATCATTTCTTGATATTCTTCATCTTCTTCATTATTATTAATTTCTTCCATTATATAGTTTTCTTCTGTTTGTATTTTTCTTGGATAATTATATTTATCATATCTGCATTCTATTAAGAATTTTATATCATCAATATCTTCTGGTAATTCTTCAAAATCAATTGTCCAGTCATATCCTGGATATATTTTTTCTATTATTTCTTCCATTTTTATATCTATTTTTAGTTTTTATGTTTATGATTCTATTAAACTTTCTTTAATAACTTGTATTGATACTTTTAATACCATTAATATTTTAGTTATTATTTTTATCTCTTGATGGATATTCTTTTTAGTTTTCATTTTAAAATATTTAGATTTCTTATTATTACCATGATATTTATCATAATTAATATTATTATTGTAATACATATTGTTTGTATTATAATTATTTTTTCCAATATTTCTTTTAGAATTTGATTCATTGATGTTTTAATTTAATTTAATGATTTATGATTTCTTTCTTTTTGATATTTTGTTGATATTGTTGATTGATAAATTTTTAGATGAAATAAGATTTGCAGTAAAATATAATCTACTTATATTTTTGCAGAGAATAAAAGTTTACTACTATTTTGCAGTAAAATAAAATTTACTTCTAAATAAGAGAATTCTTAAGATAAGAGAATACTTATGCAATAACAAGATCCACGATATGTAATATGATAGAAGTTAAACTTGATAAATAACTCTATTTGATCCATAATTATTGTATGTAAAAACATGTTTTTTTGGTTTTTTTGTTGGTTTTTAGTTTTTATGGGTTTTTAAAAATTAAACTCCTTTTTCACCATGGACATCCTCTCAGTCGGCTCTGTTCCACCTTACCGTCTTAGGACCCATCGACCCTTTCCCTCTAGTACTTGAGCGATCCTTGTAGAGTCTCCAGCTTTCCAAAGCCCCGAGTGTTCCACTTTGCATAATTACTTGAAGTATAATTTTTGAGATCATCTTGATTATCTTTTAATATGTGAGAGTTCATCTTGTCCAACTTTAGGAGTTCGAGACTTACCTCCATCTTATTACTCCTAACATTAGGGACCTAAATAATTAATGTAACATGATAATATAAGTTTGTTATATGATTCTTTTGTTATTAAATCCATTATAATTTGTTTGTCATCATTTGTATAGCATACTTCTATTTCATCATAATGTTCATATATTTTTGTTTTTGTTTCAAATATTCCAAATTTATATAATTCTTCTCCAGGAATCAATTGTATATGTTACTTCTTTTCTTTTTTGATGTTTATTAATTCAAAAAAATTCAGGAGACAAAACTATAGTAAAAAATATAGATAATATTGAAGTGGAAGAATATTTAACGAGAAAGTTAAGAGATCATAAGAAAATGGATCGGGAAGAAGAAAAAGACCAATTAAATAATTGGAAAATAAACTTAATACATTTGATATCATAACACACACAAAGTGACAATAAATGAGATCATTTACGAGATATATTATCCATTTTCTTTGAGAAAGATTTGAGGAGCATTTTTAATCCAAATGGCATAACTTGCACTTTCATAATGCCCATTATGTGCAGAAATGGCTTGTCCATCTCTGCTACACGGTTCTAATTTGACTTGCCAAAACCACTTTTTAAATCAAATTTACTATAAGTGTTTGTACCTTTAATTTTCTTTAGTAATGCTTCTTTGTTTGGCAATGGATATACATCGTACTGTATTATCATTGGAGTCTTTTATAATTGAATACCATATACGCGCTTTTCCTACGATTATTTCATTTGTGTTTGTTGCTATAAATGTTCTGGGTTCTACTTTGAGGAGGTGTTGGTTCTATTATGTTTTAAAATCCATTAGTTATAACTTTTATATATGTTTATTGAATTCTTCTTACGTTAGTAGTGATTTCTTTTCGCTTCGAAATAAGTAATTAGATTATATTTTACTGCGAAAATACTAGCAGGTTTAAATATAAAAACAAATCTAAGAAAGAAATTATTAGAAACCCTCCGAGAATATAGATTAAAATTCCCAAAGGAAATGAAAGCATCTACTTGAAACAGCAGTTATTATAAAATTGAATTAATCAAAATAGATATTATCTCTCTAGAAGAGGAAAACTAATATGACTTATAAAATCATCAAAAATATATATGGGTTAATGAGAGTGGAAGAATATTTAACGAGAGAAAAGTTAGAATCATAGAAAATGGATCAAAAAGAAGAAAGAGAATAGACAATTAAATAATTGGAACAGTGAGTTATACTTAATTTAATAATTTAAAATTTATATATATATAATCTTTCTAATATTTATCCTTATTTAAAAATATAATTTAATAAAAAGTGTAGTTGATTATGATTTATTAGAAGTTGTAAAAACTCATTAAAATAGGTAAATTATATTTAATACTTCATAGATTTTCTAAATGGATAAGTATGACGAAGAGCGCTTAAATGTAATGATCAAAAGAAATTTGAAGGAAGTATTTCTCGACTTATCCACTACCTAACAACTTCGTTATGGGATAAATTACTAATGTGTACCTTAATCGGTCTAGTCTAATTTGCTTCACCTAGTATATATATCAAGAGGTGACCACATCACTGCAAAATGCTAACGGAAATATGCGATGCTCGAGTGGGTAATAAAGTGTGTGCTCGAAAGCGGTGCTCGGTCCTCGAGGGCACTAGGAACTACTAGTGATATGATTCTAAAGCGAGAATTTTGCCTAAAGCCGAAATGAGTGAGATGTGAAAACAAAGCGAAGACAAGGATCAAAAGGCGTAAAGAAAATATTTGCCTAAACAAGCGTAGCGAGGAAGTGCGCAAGCATAGATTTCGCTACAGGTTTGTTAAATCGAGCAATGGTTGTAATAAGTCACAGCAATCCAGTGAGCTGAGAAAATTCATAAATTATACATTTCCCACTGTAAGCGAGCGTTAAGCGATCCCGTCGATTGTTGATATAAACAACTTCTGACGCGGTGCACTCTATTAACTACGTAATCAAAATGAGACAAGCATTCAAAAGTATAGACAATTCTCCTCTTGAAAAGCGAAATTTGCCCCAAATCGCATAGAAAGTAGAATCCAAAGTCTCTATTTGAAACTACTCATTAGGATGCTGTCTGGTGAATAGAATTGCTCGTCCAGTCAGCTCGAGAAAGATTATGGGAGAAAGAGACTCTCAACTCAGTACCATATCCCTAGGCATACTCATAATCCTTTTCGATCGCGACATGTATCTATGCTAGGTGGATCTCTCGATCCGTCCACCTGAGCTCGTCGACATGAATCTGGAGGCTCTCAACTTAATATGAACTAGGTACTAATAGATACATGCTGATTGAATTCAAATTATAAAAAGTATGCGATTAATAATTAGAGTAAAGCATAAAAGATCCACGACAAAAGTCAATCAAAGTCTTACAAACCACTAGAGTTCATCATACCTAAACACCTATGAACAAATTTCTCTCCATTCTGAGAAAACAATCAGGCAATTTCACAGGGGACAATATACATGATAGAAAGCATAAAACCCCATTTTCTAATTTTTACCCTTGAGATGCTCTTGAGTAGACTTCTCGGAGTTGGAGATAATGGGCCGCATACCTTACCTCTAGGCTTATGACTATAAGTGCTACCTCAAAGGCCTTTTGTCGTGATGTTACAGTCTATCTTACACTTATAAGTGCAAAGGCTGTGATCTTATGGATGGCGCTTTGTGGCCCTCTTCACGATCATGTGTTGCTCACACACAGATCCTCTAGATGGCACGGTGACGGCTTCACGAGCACTGAAGTCCTACCCGTAACACCCTGTATTTGATCCTGTGCTCCCTCTTCTGAGGCATAAGCTTGTACTTGCAAGGTTCTCTACGAATGAGGTTTTATTTCGCATAAGTCTAGCCCGTAAGGTGACCGTAAGATGATGCGGAGGCCCGTTCTTTAGCTATTGATGTGGGAGAGCTCTATTTTTCTTTATTTTGGCTCGAAATAGCTTCTTTTTGGCTCTCTTTGTTTTTCTTAAGGCGCTACCCGATGTCGTAACTCTCTCTCTTCAAGTGTACTGCGGATTATAATAAGTAATAAAGTAATACCTGTGAAAGCGGGGTTGTCGAACCACGATGTGGGGACTTCTATTATAAATTATTCTTCTAATATCTAGCTGAATAATAGTAGGAAGGTAAAGAATGGTACACATCGTGGTAAAGGAAATAAAAGGCGGAGAAGGACAAGTGGACAAAGGTTTGAGTTGTTGCACAATGAGAAGTAATGCCTCAACTAATTCCCAAGTGCATTAATGTACGGACTTGCTTCCAATGACTATCAGTACATGTTAGGGTTCCCATGTGCTCAGCCAATACCATATATATGGCTCTTAAATATGTTGAGTTTTGCAATTATAACTACGGGATCTCATATCGTCAAGTTTTGCAATTACAACCACGAGGCGGAATCGATGCACGTCCAAGTTTTACAACTACAACTATACAAATCAAGCATCAAGTTATATGGCATAAGATTTAACATCAGAACTCATAAAACTCCATAGTTATAGAAAACAAGTAAATCACGGTACACTAAGCAACATGATTCATAAGCCCCTGAACGTCTGAATGGTTATCCTCATAGGTTCATACAAATGAGAGAGAGATACAAAACAATAAATATCCATGACTCTCTCTTTAGGTCAAGATCTCTCGAAATGTACTCTAGAGAACTTCTTCAATTGCTAAGTTCCACTTCTCAATGTGCTGCTGAAACTCGCACTTCAAATTCCACGGAATTGGTGGTGAACATCGCCCAAAACTCCCCAAGCTATCACCTAGAGAGGAGGAGAAAAACCCCCATCAGCTCCATCCAATGCCTTAGATCTTGCTAACCTAAGAATTGTCATACTTAGGTCATGCTTTCATGGGAATTTAGCAGGAAATAAATAAAGTCTCCTGTGCAAAGTTGAAAAGAGCGGGTACATCACGATCGTTACATAGCCGATATGCCTCCCCAAAATCATGCTCGCTCTCGTAGAGAAACTGTCGTTATATTGTGCGAAAAGGTAGCTGGAAAGAAATGCTGGAGAAGACCCGTGCACCATCGAATGCTCTCTCGGAGGAATTGATAAGTGTTTGTGTGTTAAAGAATGCTACGTCTCTTCATCGCTGAGCATGACTTTCATCGTTTAAGCGCCAATACATGTGTCTGTGTGTTCTTTTGCGCATGTGGTTACAGTTTGCAAGTGACTAAGAAAAGAAGCTAAAAGTAGATCGTGAACGCACACATTTGGTGTTGGAATCTTAGGAAGCAACAAACGCGAGGGGCGCACAGTGGGGCTCTAAGATACATGAATGTGTGCCAACTTCCATGTATTCAAGCGTTACAATGAGTCGAGGGTCAAGACAGCATCAGCATTTGCATATCCCAACTTGTGCAATGCGATAGCACGTCTTTACCAAGTGCTAACGCGTCAGCTATTAAAGAAGCGATGTGATTCACGGCATAAACATGTGCCTGCTATGTTGCTCTTACCGAGTGAAAAGTGGATCTCGAGGAGTGTGGCGTAGCCCATTGCGTTGGTGTTACCGTATGCAAATCAATGTAACAATTTACTGCTAGCATGCATCGCTCACAAATTTACTGATGATCGTCTAATTCGAGAAAATCCATACGGTGCTGGGAAATTCCGCGGTGTGGAACATCCTGACAGCCCGATGTGGATATTGCGATTCCGGCCTATTGTAGCCATGACCCGATTTGCAACATCCCTTTTCCTTTGGCGATTTCTTTTCTCAACTTTTGAAGCGCCAGGGAGCCTAGGAGAGCTTTCAGCAAGGCTTTTGAGTGGTTATGCAGCTGACACCGCGCTCGCTTGGAAGATAAGTTACTGGGTGGAAGCTGCTTCGATACCCGATCCGGGCCAGGTGTGCTAGGCTTGACGTAGGGAGACCTTTAGAGAAAGCTAGGCGCTCTACATGACCATCGACAAGAATACGGAGGGGTTTTTACTATGGATTTCATGTTTTATTTGATTTCATTATTGATTGTATCTTGCTGTGGAGATAAACCCTAGTGGGTACTTGGATTTTGTAAACCCTAGGATGCTTTTTGTTTCATTGACCTTTTATTATGCTTTCCTTAATTGATGTTGTTAATTGAGTTCTAATCTTGAATGCTTGTTGAATGATTTCCTCCTTTAGAGGTGACACGGGTTGAAGACCATCTTGGTAACCTTTATGGATGAGTGACACACCATGAGGGTTAGACAAAGCAAGGTTGGAGAGGGTCGAGAGGGTGAGTCGAGAGGTAGTGGAGCATCCCCTTTCCTTTCTAATGTGATTTATCCTACCTCCATATTCCAAGAGTTCTTTGCGGTCATAGTAGAGTGAATGGGCTAAGGGATGACCTCGCTGGGGCTTAGTTGTGCGAGCGGCGGGTGAAGCGTTGGTGACTTTAGCACCTGTGGCTTAGGTTGTGATTAGGGGTTTTTTCATTTGTGACCAAAGGGTTAGATCTATACATTGGAATAGGGTTTACCATGAAATACCTAGAGTGTGTTCAACTCTACCGCAGTGTGAGATGTTGAGATTGATCGATTTCTGGGACATGGTGTAGAGTTATTCACTGTTGATCTTAGGTTTGGGACCATGTGTTTAGGTTTGACTATTAGGCGTCAATTAGGAGACATAATAGTTGGTCTTACACTTAAAACATTAGTCCTAGAGGAAGCATTGTCTAAGTACCCGCTTCTTGGTGCTTTTCCTCTCATTTTATCATGCCTCTCTTTCTTATTTCTTTTAGTCTTTCATATCAATCTTGTTCACACCATCGTTGATTCATTCTCATCCTATAAATAGGAATAGTTGTGTTTCTATTTACTATTCCGTGGATAATGATACCACTCACCTAGGATTTATTATTCGACAAACCTATGCGCCCAGGTCACATGCAAGGGGCGTTGTCGGAGGTATGTTTGTGTTATGGGAATGTAACCTTACTTGCTTTGTTGAGAGTTCTAGTAAAGGTTGGCAATAAGCTTGCTAAGCATGGTTGTGCTTTAGTGATTAGCTGAACATAGCATTTGACATTCTTTTGCTATTTTGATTTAAAAGCGTCTATTGTTATAAACCTTTTTATTCTATACAACAACAACAAAATATGGAATAACAATTAAATATATACAAAATTTTCTAAAAGACATTTTAAATGCAATTTGGAGGTAAATAAAATACGATATCAATGCACTCATCACCCAACACCGAAAATATAATTTTACTGGGTTTAACGTAATGTTCGAAGAGATACTCTAATATATGTCAAATAAGTGTAAAAAGCATTTAAATGATGTATTGTTATGCAATTATCACTGGCTTTTTATCTGAAAACCTACGATGTACATCAATCCACGTTGAACTTTATTTTCAAGTTCAAAAACATTTGACAAATTTGGTGATATGATAAATAACCTATAATTTTGAATTGGTTTGAGGCCCAAAATAGGATAAAATTAACAATGTATCACTAGTCGGGCTTTGAATACAACCAATTATTGATTGTGTGAATGCTAAAACAATTATGCGTACAATCGAAATAATATTTGTAAAAGAGCGAGGTCTAATCGAGAGGAACAAATAGTACCAATACTACCTTATCTTAGCTTAGCTAACTACTAATCAAGAATCAAAGTCAATCTCAAAGACAAAAATAGTAAAAAGTAAAGACCATATCAAAGAGGAAGAGGACTAGAAGCAATGAATAAAATGGT